>NW_027361776.1:11225000-11355000 GCF_039654945.1 Dendrobates tinctorius
AAAAGCAAATCAAGACAGCAAAGATTGAGACAGAGAGACTCATTGCCAGAGAAAGTAAAAATAATCCCAAAATATTCTTTAACTACATAAATAGTAAGAAACTAAAAAATGATAGTGTTGGCCCCCTTAAAAATAGTCTGGGTGAAATGGTAGATGAGGATGAGGAAAAAGCCAAATGCTAAATGACTTTTTTTCATCAGTATTTACACAAGAAAATCCCATGACGGATAACATGATCAGGGATAAAAATTCTGCATTAAATGTCACCTGCTTAACCCAGCAGGAAGTACGGCGGCGTCTAAAAATCACTAAAATTGACAAATCCCCGGGCCCTGATGGGATACACCCCCGAGTACTGCAGGAATTAAGCACAGTCATAGATAGACCATTATTTTTAATCTTTAAAGATTCCATAATAACAGGGTCTGTACCACAGGACTGGCGTATAGCAAATGTGGTGCCAATATTCAAAAAGGGGACAAAAACTGAACTTGGAAATTATAGGCCAGTAAGTTTAACCTCAACTGTGGGTAAAATACTGGAGGGTTTTCTAAGAGATACTATACTGGAGTATCTGGAGAAGAATAACCTTATGACCCAATATCAACATGGGTTTACAAGGGACCGTTCCTGTCAGACTAATCTGATAAGCTTTTATGAAGAGGTAAGTTCCGGACTGGACCAAGGGAATGCAGTGGACGTGGTGTACATGGACTTTTCAAAAGCTTTTGATACGGTGCCACACAAAAGGTTGATACATAAAATGAGAACAATGGGGATAGGGGAAAATATGTGTGGGTGGTTAAGAGCTGGCTCAGGGATAGGAAACAAAGGGTGGTTATTAATGGAGCACACTCGGACTGGGTCACGGTTAGCAGTGGGGTACCACAGGGGTCAGTTTTGGGCCCGCTTCTTTTTAACATATTTATTAATGACCTTGTAGGGGGCATAGAGAGTAGAATTTCAATATTTGCAGATGACACTAAACTCTGCAGGGTAATCAGTACAGAGGAGGACAATTTTATATTACAGGAGGATTTATGCAAACTAGAAGCTTTGGCTGATAAATGGCAAATGAGCTTTAATGGGGGTAAATGTAAGGTCATGCACTTGGGTAGAACGAACAAAATGTATAATTATGTGCTTAATTGTAAAACACTGGGCAAAACAGTTACTGAAAAAGACCTGGGTGCATGGGTGGACGACAAACTCACATTTAGCGGCTAGTGTCAGGCAGCTGCTGCAAAGGCAAATAAAATAATGGGATGCATTAAAGGAGGCATAGATGCTCATGAGGAGAACATAATTTTACCTCTATATAAGTCACTAGTGCAACCACACTTAGAATACTGTGTACAGTTCTGGTCTCCGGTATATAAGAAGGACATAGCTGAACTGGAACGGGTGCAGAGAAGAGCGACCAAAGTTATTAGGGAACTAGGGGGTCTGCAATACCAAGACAGGTTATTATACTTGGAGTTATTTAGTTTGGAGAATCGAAGGCTTAGGGGTGATCTTATTACAATGTATAAATATATGCGGGGACAATACCAAGACCTTTCTAATGATCTTTTTACTCTTAGACCTGTGACGGGGACAAGGGGGCATCCTCTACGTCTGGAGGAAAGAAGGTTTAAGTATACTCACAGACGCAGATTCTTTACTGTAAGAGCAGTGAGACTATGGAACTCTCTGCCATATGATGTTGTAATGAGTGATTCCCTACTAAAATTTAAGAAGGGACTGGATGCCTTTCTTGAAAAGTATAATATTACAGGGTATATACACTAGTTTCCTTAATATTGCGTTGATCCAGGGAGCTAGTCTGATTGCCGTATGTGGAGTCGGGAAGGAATTTTTTTCCCCAATGTGAAGCTTACTGTTTGCCACATGGGTTTTTTTTTGCCTTCCTCTGGATCAACATGTTAGGGCAAGTTAGGATAGGATATGGGTTGAACTAGATGGACTTAAAGTCTCCCTTCAACCTTAATAACTATGTTACTATGTTATTATGTTACCTCTCCCTGCTCCACGGCTGTGTAGTCTGGGCAGGTAAATCCTTCACAAGGACGGCCACTAGATATTTGGTGTATTGATCGATGATGGTTAAGATGTAGCTATGGCCTGTCCTGCTGACCTCTACCTTCAGATGATCAATGGCTACCATTTGAAATGGACGTCAACTTACTAGCACATGCAGTGGTGGTTTATGATCACCTTTCACAGTTGTGATAGTCACAGACGTGTGACATTCCTGCCACCATTTTTCAATGTCTCCTCTCATGCCAAGCCAATAGAATCACCTACGGCCTGTGGCTTCTGTCTTTTGCACTCCAAAATGACCAGACACATCATGATAGGCAGGGAGGACCATGGATACATCTCTCCCTGTGATCACAATTTGATGGAGACAATTAACGGTGATGTGATCCATGCTACTGCGATAAAGCAATCCTTTCTTCACAAAGATCCTTTTTCGCTTTCTCCACAGACACAATAATTGAGGTTCTGCATCGCCTCTGCAACATCTACTGGGAGGTTTTCCCACGATGAGTAATTCCAAAATTTCTGCTAACACTCGACTTTGCGTCTATACTTGTATCCATGTAGTTTCCAGTAGCGGAGATTCTGGACTGGCTTACTGAGATTGAAATATATACGAAGATTTAAAAGTACCACAACACTGTATATTGGTGTACGCTATGAATACCTTTCCCTTTTTCTACTTTTTTAATTCTGGTGTAATACATAGTGAGCCTGTGAGTGTCTGTGTCTGACTCCGGAAGTATAGACGGAATTTTAACCCTAGGCTGGATACACCTGGTATGTGCTGATACAGTACCTTGTTTCAAAAATTTGTATTTGTCCGGATTCTTTTCATGGACTTTAGCTCAGCGTTCAATACCATTGATCCGAATTTACTTCATAAGAAAATGTTAGCTCTTGGAGTCCCTCTCAACTTATGCTTGTGGATTTATAACTTCCTGACAGCCAGGATACAGAGTGTAAAAGTTGGACAATTCACTTCGGACACCTTGGTCACAAACATCGGGGCACCTCAGGGGTGTGTTTTGTCCCCGATACTGTTTTCTCTATACGAATGATTGCATCTCTTCAGCAGACTCAGTAAAAATCTTGAAATTTGCCGATGATATGACACTGATTGGTCTCATCAGGGGAAATGCTGAAGACTTGTACCGGAGGGAGGTGAAAAGAATATGTGACTGGTGTAAAGCCAATAATCTTGTACTCAACACTAAAAAAACTGCTGAGATGGTTGTGGATTTTAGGAAAGATCAACATGAGATACTTCCAATCTACATCCATGATGAAGTGGTTCTTAGGGTCACAGAGACCAAATTCCTTGGTGTTATCATCTCTCATGATCTTAAATGGGGGAAAAACGTGGATGCTGTTATAAGAAAACAGAGGATGTTCTTTCTGCATCAGCTGAAAAGATATGGTTTGTCTAAGAATCTGCTGATCTTATTCTTTAATACTGTCATCAGATCTGTGATTTGTTCCTCTCTGATAGTCTGGTATGGGGGAGCCACTGCGCATGACAAACTCCGCTTACAAAGGACTTTCAGAACAGCAGAGAGAATTATAGGTTCCCCCCTGCCTAAAATCCAGGATCTTTATGATAAGAGTATTCGATCCCAAGCATTGAAAATTTCATCCGATCCCTCTCACCCGGGACACTCCTCATTCCAACTACTCCCTTCAGGACGTCGCTTCAGAGTCCCCAAATGCAGCACCAACCGCCATATGAACAGCTTCTATCCATTCTCTGTTCAACAATTAAATCGTCATGTGTAGACTATATACTGTATCTGTCTTGTTAGATGTTACTTGTTGTATCTGTTGTTATATATTATGTTGCCTCTTTGCCACAAAGAATTCCTTGTATATATGTAATATGTACTTGGCGATAATAAATTTGATTGATTGATTGATTGATTGTATTAAGGTATCATCTGTAGGATAAGCAACTGTGGGGGGGGACCCTCTTCTTGCCACAGACAAACACGAGACTGAGACAGAGTTTATATTGAACAGGTCCGTTTTTAGTGCCCATCCTTCTGTCGACAACAGCAATTCACCACAGCCGTTTCACATTTCTCTGTACACAGGCCCTGGTACCTTCACTTCCTTTGTAACTATAATCGTGGCGTCCTCTGTGGCTCTTCCACTGTGGCTGGCCTAGGCCCATCCACCACAGCGCTGCACCAGTCTGAGCACACTGTCCGTATGATAGCCCCAGGCCGTCTTCATCTGCGGCTACCGTCCTCTGGGCCACCCCCCCGTGACCGCCTCAACTGTCAGTCCTCTCTGGAGCCTTTCCACTGTCTATTTCCTCAGCAGAACTTCCTCTTTACTGTGCTCCCTTCGCTGACTGACTCTTCCTGAACCTTCCCTCAGCCTTTTATACTTCCAGTTCTGGTAACTCCGCTCACCATCAACTAACAGTTTCTCTGACCAATGGCAGTTATTCAGTCCCACTCCTACACTCTCCACTGCCCTCCAATGCGCAAGCTAAAACACTGCACCCTTTCTCTTTATCTTAGCGGTTTCACACCTACACTGCGCTACACCTCTGCTTCTCACTACAGGCTGGTTTGTCTGTCAGTCCACCTTCCCTGCATCATTCATAGAGAGTGAGGGTGTGTGGGTTACGCCTTCTATATATACGGTGAATCGGAGAAACAAATTTTTACACTATACTCGATACAGCTTGTATCTTGTTATACAGTACCTTTGTTTGAGATTTAGCATTACGGTCAAATCCATCCTGTGTAAGCGTCTGAGAGTGACTACGGGACCATTTATATGGAGATTTCAATTGTACCATAAAAAGTATATACTTGCTATCTTGCTATCCAGGACCTTTTTTACAACTTTTTTTATTATGGTCAGAACCAAACTGAGTGAGCATCTGAGAGTGACTACGGAAATATATACCAATATTTTCAATTTGGCCAACACTGTATACGCTTCTGATACAGTAACCTTTTTAGCTATTTAGATTCTGGTGTAACCCATAAAGAGCCTGTCTGTTACTCCGGCAATATATTTGGAACTTTAAGATTACCCCAACACTGTATATAGCTGTACGCTTGTGTTACATAACCCATTTACAGCTTTTCATATTCTTGTGCAGTCCATACTGGGCCTGAGAGAGTTTGTGTCTGCCTCCTGAAATGTATACGGAGAATCAGAATGTTTACACTATACTATCTATACCTTGTACCCTTTTTCAACTTGTTATTTTATTTGGTAATCTATACTGAGCCTGTGAGCGTCTGTGTATGCCTCATGAAATATATACAGAGATTTACTGTTATCCATAGACTTTATAGAGCTGTACACTTTTGATAAAGTACCATATATCTGCTGGTATTTTGGGTCCATTTTCAAAAACATGAGGAAGTATGGTGGAAGAGGACGTGGATGTGGGCATGGAGGGCCACCTGGTACTGATGGTGGTGGTGGTGCATCTGCTGGTAGTGCCAAAAACACAATAGCAGCTAAGGCAGGAGGTGTTGAGCCAGCGTCATGGTGTAGCTCTGGAAGGCCTGTAAGGCTCCCTTTTCTGGGAGTAGGTAGACTGCTTTTAAAGCCGGAGTATCAGCAACTGTTTGTGGCTTACATTGCTGAAACAGTCTCCAACTGTATCGCCGCCTCTTCTGAAGTTGTAAAAAATGCAAGCACTGAGTCGTAACTGCAGGCTTCTGGTCAGGAGCAACCCCTTTCCTTGTGTCCTTCACCCACACCAAAAGTGAAGGATGTGGAAGCACACACCTCAGATTACTCCATGGAGCTCTTTTCACATACCATGCCTGGGCTGATTAAAAATAGGGCCCATCATGTACTGGAGCAATGTAAATGGGGCAGATCAGACACTGGAGCAGCATCTAAGGGGCACATTATACACTGGAGAATTACAAATGGGGCCCATTATATATGGACCATTATGTGGATCTCATCATATACTGTATGGAACATTATATGTGACTAATTATTTGGTATGGAGAAATATATGGGGCTCATTATTCTGTATGGCGCACAATGTGATGGCCATAACACTGTATGGAGTAATATACTGTCCTGTTTTTGAGCTATTGTACAATTTAAAATAGATCAATCATGTCATGTAAGCAGTAGAGTTGAGCGACTTTGGTCGGATCGGGTTTCATGAAACCCGAATGAAACAAAATTTGAGTCGCATGAAACTGGTCCGACTAGGGCAAAAAAAAGTCGGAGTTTTGTCCGAAACTCGACCCCAATGCAAGTCAATGGGGAATAAAAGTCGGCATTGAGTTATTGAGTGGTTGCCCTCTGACTGGGCACTGAATGACTCTGGTGGTTGTGCGTAAATGGGCTGCTCCATAAGTCTTTGACTCCTCAAGGCTTGTGGGACAAACATCTGATTGTGACATGTTACTTCACTCCTTTTGCCTCCTTCACCTCCTCTAGGGCCTCCACCTGTTCCCTCAACCCTTACTTAATCTGACACGCATTGCAGATAGTGTAGGGGGATTCCCATACCGCAGGTACCTGTGTGATTGGTCTGGAACTGTTAAGGCTGCATCCCTTGTTTCCTGGGGGAATTCAAAAAGGACCGGATCGGGGCTCTGACCCAGAAGCTGGGAGTGCGGTTATAAGTAAAAATGCGCACAGTGTCAGGCAGTTTCCTGCCAGTGGTGACAGAGGCAAGGTGCGTACACAGTGGTCTCCGAGGGGTGCGCAGTCGGGCTGCAGCGACACACAGCTGATCCAATACCGGGATGCTGTCAGGGTCCACCGCAGTAATAAGGAAGGAGCCGGGAGCCCTGTTCAGCTAAGCGCCGCACGCCAGCCTAAGAGCCAAGGCAGAGTTCAGGACTATTCGCTGCTGCCCTCGTCACTGGACCGTGGTCTGCAGGAACTCATTGGAGAAGCATCACGCCAGATATTGTCGGTGCTTCAGTCTTGATGGGAAGAGGCAGCGCGCAGCATAGAGAGAGAAGCGCAGTGCGCCCCGTGGCTGACAGAGATTGAGGTGTCATGTGCTTCGTGACTGTGAGTACAGCACACGTGCCGCAGAGAGAGACCCGGGTACTGGACAGATGTTTTCAGCCCACCTTACCAGCATATACCTCCCCACCCACAGAAGGCCCTGATTATGCTCTGGCATTGTTTGCTCTGGCCGCATATGTTCATGGACTAGGGACTCAGCAGAAAGTACCGGAGACCGACCGCTGTCACCAGAAGACAGATCTTTGTTGCCTACTGGATCCTCCTAGACAAGCTCCATGCCAGCCGTTGTTGGTGCTATTGACTTCATAGCCTGAGGAATTACTGCCACTTTTTTCACAAGAACTGCCGTTACCTGATTCACTGTCTCTTAACTCTGCATCTCCTTTGCAAACTAGAATGTTTATTCCCCTGTTTAACCAACTGCCTCCCTGCTTGTGCATTCCCTGTTTAATTAAAACTGAGACCCTTGCTCTGCCTCCTGTCCGTCACTGCACCCCGCAACCTGTTAACAATAGAATCCCCTCTACCTCCATACTGCGCAGCCATTGCTCACCGCAATCATGTAGTGTTCAAATTAATATGCCTTGGAGATCAAAGTCACACAGCTCAAGAGTTGTGGACAGCTATCAAGGCAAAGTAAGACAAATAGTTGTCTCCACTGAACCTGGAGCTAGGAAAGGTTGTGTGCAATAATGGTGCAAACCTGGTGGCAGCACTATATCGGGGTAACCACACATACGTGCCTTACATAGCTCATATCCTCAACCTGGTGGTACAGCAATTTCTCTTCCACTATCTTGGCCTGATGTGCTGCTGCAGAAAGCACAGTCTCTGTGTGTTCACTTCCACTGCTTGCACCCAGCAGGACATTGACTTGCATCGCCACAGAGGTCTTTCGGCCGTCTTGCTAACTGTTTGATTTTCAATGTTCTGACAAGGTGGATTCCACTTGGCACATGTTGCTGTGACTGTGGCAGAAGTGGCAAGCTATGGTTCAGTATGTTCTTTTGCATAGCCTGGGCCAACGCAGTATGGACGTGTTGCAAATCACGCTTACGGAGTGGACATAGATGAATGTTCGGCGAACATGTTAAGTAAACATTTTAACGTTCACCAAATCTTACCGAACCTTGAAAGGTTCACTCATCACTAATTAAGGCTAGTTACACACTAGCATTGGGCCGAGCTGCGGAGGGCTGTGGACTTCCTCCGTGAAGCTCCGCCCACTCCTGCATACCTATCTTTAACATTGGGTACGCATGCCATATGGATGTATGCGGATGCGTCCACATGCGCCATTTTGGCAATGCAGCGACTGCGACACGTTGAGTTTGATGCAGGTTGCCACATCGTCAAAACGATGCATGCAGACTCATCCGCATACATCCTCACGGTCTACGTACCCAATGTTAAAAATAGGTACGCAGGCCGCATGCAGACGTAGGTGGAGCTGCAGCATTGGGTGGAGCTTCACGGAAGAAATCCACAGCCCTCCGCAGCTCAGCCAAACGCTAGTGTGAAGCTAGCCTAACACATCACAACTAAGCATACTCTCAGAATGCCTTGATAAGAGCAGAAAGACTTGTTAGTATGCATATAACCTAAGGATTGCTCAGGTGATCTCCAAAAGAGTGCATTGAGGCTAGTTTCACACTTGCTTTTTTTTGCAGCGCGTTTTTCCCGCAAAAAAACGCATTAAAAAAACGCATACAAATGCATACAAACGCTGCGTTTTTTTCCAGCATTTTAATGCGCATGCAGGAAAAAAACGCAGCGTTTTTGCGCGTTTGTATGCGTTTTTTGTGCGTTTGCGTTTTTTTACAGATTTTGGAAAAACCCCACAAAAAAGAAAATACAACCATTCAACAACACACAAGACCAATGGGACTTCATTGTGGGTGTGGTATGTTAATATATATAGACCTTGTCTACAGTATTCTTCACATTTGCTTGATTCTTCTCGTGACCATGGATCTGCGCTGGAAGAGTTTTCACTTCAACTTGGATTTGGACATCGCGATGGCTCAGGCGTATGCAGTTGCTTGCCATGAACAAAGGAAGAGAGAGAGGCAGCGAAGACGGCGGCGTATGTGGATACATCCGATTGTTGAACTCCGGGAGAGCCGTGGGGCATACCACACCCTCTACAGCGAGCTACGTGCAAACCCGGAGAAATTTAATGATTATATCCGGATGTCCCACGAAAGTTTCATGGATTTGCTTGCTCGTGTCCAACAATCCATCCGGAGACAGGACACACAGCTCCGTCTTGCGATTCCTCCTGAAGAACGGCTACTGGTGACATTACGGTATGTTTTAAAAACAAAGGGGTGTGGTCTGATGTTTTTTTTTGGAAATTTAGTATTCAAAACCTTGGGTAATTAGTTTTCGTGAATGTACTAATATCTTATTTTATAGTTTTTAAAAATAATATACATAAATATTAATTTTACTTCTTTGTCTGTTCACAGATTCCTGGCGACTGGAGAAACCCTATCCTCACTACACTTCCAGTACCGTATTGGAATCTCTACCTTGTCTGGAATTGTTGCTGACACCTGCCGGGCTCTCTGGAATGTTCTTTGCCCAGAATTTATGCCCCTGCCCACCGCTGAAAAGTGGATGGAAATTGCTGACAAATTCTGGACAGTATGCAATTTTCCCAACTGTTTGGGAGCTGTTGATGGGAAACACATACGGATCATCAAACCCCAAAGAACGGGATCTGAGTACTATAATTACAAAAAGTACTTTTCAATAGTACTCATTGCAATTGCGGATGCCGGATGTATGTTTGTAGCAGTGGACATTGGAGCATTTGGCCGTGGTAATGACTCGCAGGCTTTTAAAAACTCAGACATGGGCCGGAGGTTGTATGGCAACCAATTTAATTTCCCTATGCCACGGCCTCTTCCTCACACCGAAGCTCCGCCACTGCCCTTTGTAATGGTTGGCGATGAGGCTTTTCAAATGTGCGGAAACTTACTGAAACCCTACTCCAGCCGGGACTTGGACCACACCAAAAAAATATTTAATTACAGGCTGACCAGGGCCAGAAGAACTGTCGAGTGTGCTTTTGGGATTCTTGTTTCCAGATGGCGAATTCTGGGCACGGCCATTAATCTTAAACTTGAAACAGTCGATGAGGTGGTGAAGGCCTGTGTGGTTCTACATAACTTTGTGATGGCTAAAGAGCACCCGACCTTTGAACTGGACGATGATGCTCCTAACCCATTGCCTGAATTCACTCAGCACACTCTCAGGTCATCCGTTGAAGTTGGCCAAATGAGGGACAAATTTGCGGCCTACTTTATTTCTGATGTAGGACGGGTGCACTGGCAAGATGAAATGGTGTAATGTTGTTGTTTATGGTAATAAAAATCCTTATTTGATACCATTACTGAGTGCACTATATTTTTTAAACTCCAATTAATTAAAAAACTTCCCATGTATAACTGAATTTTTTTATGTTCACACACCTGGGCAGGTAAATACACATATGAGTTAAAATTCAGCATTGCTAGTCTGCGTGAAATATATTGGAATGAGCAAAGCTGCAGGCCATGAATCATGAAACCATTTTTTTTTCAATCGAAAATTGTGCAACTAGTTTAAAACAAAGTATGTGATTTTCTCAAAACACAACCCTCAAAACCCAACCCCAATGAAAGTCCATGGGGAATACAAGTAAGTTACACTAGGCCTTGGAATGACTATACTAGGCCGTGGTATTTCAAATATGAGTATATTAGGCCTTGTGCCTACTAGTATATTCATATGTGAAATACCACGGCCTAGTATAGTCATAACAAGGCCACAAGGCCTACTCGATTTTGGCAAACTAGTATCTTGTTTCACAAAACTTGACAAGTTTCAACAGTTTGAAAATAGATTCTAGTTGGTAAAACTAGAGTTATTACACTAGGCCTTGTAATGACTATACTAGGCCGTGGTATTTCAAATATGAGTATAGTAGGCCTTGGGGCTAGTAGTATAGTAATATGTGAAATACCACGGCCTAGTATAGTCATACCAAGGCCTACTGTAATAACTCGATTTTTAACAACTAGCATCTTGTTTCACAAAAAACAAACTGGTGAAACTAGAAAGAAACTTATTTTTTAGACAAGTTTCAACAGTTTGTTTTTCATGAAACCAGATTCTATTTGGTAAAAATAGAGTTATTACACTAGGCCTTGGAATGAATATACTAGGCCGTGGTATTTCAAATATGAGTATAGTAGGCCTTGGTGCTAGTAGTATAGTAATATGTGAAATACCACGGCCTAGTATAGTCATACCAAGGCCTACTGTAATAACTCGATTTTTAACAACTAGCATCTTGTTTCACAAAAAACAAACTGGTGAAACTAGAAATAAACTTATTTTTTAGACAAGTTTCAACATTTTGTTTTTCATGAAACCAGATTATATTTGGTAAAACTAGAGTTATTACACTAGGCCTTGTAATGACTATACTAGGCCGTGGTATTTCAAATATGAGTATAGTAGGCCTTGGGGCTAGTAGTATAGTAATATGTGAAATACCACGGCCTAGTATAGTCATACCAAGGCCTACTGTAATAACTCGATTTTTAACAACTAGCATCTTGTTTCACAAAAAACAAACTGGTGAAACTAGAAAGAAACTTATTTTTTAGACAAGTTTCCACAGTTTGTTTTTCATGAAACCAGATTCTATTTGGTAAAACTAGAGTTATTACACTAGGCCTTGGAATGACTATACTAGTCCATGTTATTTCACATATGACTATACTAGCCCTTGGGTTTGTTTTTAACATGTATTTACCCATCAGTGTGTGTGAGCGGCGCAAACAACATTAATGAAACTTATTAATGGTGAACCACAAATGTAAATTTATTTTTTATCACAAAAATAAAACTAAAAATTATTTTTTACGGCGTTTGGGGGCAGATGGTTTCAATTTGGGGGTGTGCAGGGAATATGCAACACTTGCAGTTGAAGACGGTGTTTGAGGGGAAGGGGCAACAAAACTTGTGGGGGAAGGTAGTCCAGTTAAGGGAATTAAAGTAGGAACACTTGTAGGAGAGGAAATCTGTTCAGGTACATTAGTTGTAATGGCATGTCGCCGTAGGCTTGTGTGCCTGGACCGACTTTGGCCCAATGCCCGCCTTGATTGATTTCGCCTTGAACTAGGGGCAAATATGGAATGCAGGTCCCCCGTCTGCTGGTATGGCTGCTGCTGCTGAGGTGGCGGCTGCTGCTGAGGTGGCGGCTGCTGCTGAGGTGGCGGCTGCTGCTGAGGTGGCTGCTGCTGCTGAGGTGGCGGCTGCTGCTGAGGTGGCTGCTGCTGCTGAGGTGGTTGCTGCTGCTGAGGTGGCGGCTGCTGCTGAGGTGGCTGCTGCTGAGGTGGCTGCTGCTGCTGAGGTGGCTGCTGCTGCTCTTCGTTGTCAGTGCTCGTCCTTGCAGGAGGACTGGTGGCGGCAGTGATGGTCCAGGTTTGCAGAGTGGTGGTGGCAGGGCTACTACATGTTGTTGTAGCGGCAGGGCTGTTCCATGTTTGCCTAGTGGTGGCTGAGCTCCACGCATGCATGGGATTGGCGGTGGTGCTCCAGACAGGAGCAGCGCTTGCCATGGTGGTGTCGGTGAAGTGACCAGCTGCACTCAGACTTGTGGTGGTGTAACGGTGGGTGTCCTGGCTTTGAAGAGAGGTGTCCGTGCAGTGGTATGCAGCACAAGTCGGTAGTGAGGTGAAGCGAGTCAATGGTGGCACAGGTGGAAAGGACACCACTGACTGCTGACCGTACCGATTATGCTGCATAGCCTGCAAGAAAGCATTGTTGCAGGCCTGCAGCACATTCAGCTGTTGATCAGGACTAAGGTGTTCCGCCATGCCCTTTTCAATCTTACTAAAAAAATGGTGTGCTGGTCTGTTGAGGTCGGCCTCCAGACGGTCAAGGCGCTGTTCTACAGAATTGAAGCGGTGTTCAAAGTGGTTAAAACCACGTTCCATCAGTGCAAAACCGCTTTCAACTCTGTCGGACAGTGACTTGAGGCTGGAATTAAATGTCTCGCTCAAATGCATAAACTCGGGCAAGACATTCCTGTCCAAGGCCCTCTGCCGCTGGCGGGTAGTGCCCGCATAACCAGTGGCAGAGACCTGGGACAGGGGAACACCTGATGGCCCAGCTTCCTGGTCACCAGCTGTGTGTGTGTGGGACCTGCAAGGTGCTTCCTGGCTGTCGGATGGCTGGGACGGGTCAGAGGACGTCCGAGGAAGGACCGCTCCAGGGCCAGGTTGCAGGGTGCTGCTCCAGGTGCTGTGGAAGAAAGGAAAATCATTACTACCATGCCTTTACAAGAAGCATCAGCTGTGGATTAGAAAAACACAGATTAATAAAAATAAAAACCCAAAATGTATAATACTTACGATCTTGTGGCAAGGACCGGTCTTAGGAACTGCAACGCGTGATAGTGACGGTATCTAGTTCTGGTCCTTGACGCAGATCCACTGCGAACCTGGCCCTCAGCACGAACATCACTGTTGAAGCGGTCCTTGATCGAACGCCAACGTGTTCGGACTTTGTCCACTGTTGATAAAAAAAAACAGTGCCGTCAAGGACAACAGTCACTGCGTCACAATGTAGCAATACAATACTCAAAGCAGTCACTGTAGACCCCGATGACACTGTTGGGTTTCCTGCTAGAATACGCCTAGCACGAAACCCAACAGTGCCGTCAAGGACAACAGTCACTGCGGCACAATGTAGCAATACAATACTCAAAGCAGTCACTGTAGACCCCGATGACACTGTTGGGTTTCCTGCTCGAATACACCTAGCACGAAACCCAACAGTGCCGTCAAGGACAACAGTCACTGCGTCACAATGTAGCAATACAATACTCAAAGCAGTCACTGTAGACCACGATGACACTGTTGGGTTTCCTGCTAGAATACGCCTAGCACGAAACCCAACAGTGCCGTCAAGGACAACAGTCACTGCGGCACAATGTAGCAATACAATACTCAAAGCAGTCACTGTAGACCCCGATGACACTGTTGGGTTTCCTGCTCGAATACACCTAGCACGAAACCCAACAGTGCCGTCAAGGACAACAGTCACTGCGTCACAATGTAGCAATACAATACTCAAAGCAGTCACTGTAGACCACGATGACACTGTTGGGTTTCCTGCTAGAATACGCCTAGCACGAAACCCAACAGTGCCGTCAAGGACAACAGTCACTGCGGCACAATGTAGCAATACAATACTCAAAGCAGTCACTGTAGACCCCGATGACACTGTTGGGTTTCCTGCTAGAATACGCCTAGCACGAAACCCAACAGTGCCGTCAAGGACAACAGTCACTGCGGCACAATGTAGCAATACAATACTCAAAGCAGTCACTGTAGACCCCGATGACACTGTTGGGTTTCCTGCTCGAATACACCTAGCACAAAACCCAACAGTGCCGTCAAGGACAACAGTCACTGCGGCACAATGTAGCAATACAATACTCAAAGCAGTCACTGTAGACCCCGATGACACTGTTGGGTTTCCTGCTAGAATACACCTAGCACGAAACCCAACAGTGCCGTCAAGGACAACAGTCACTGCGTCACAATGTAGCAATACAATACTCAAAGCAGTCACTGTAGACCACGATGACACTGTTGGGTTTCCTGCTAGAATACGCCTAGCACGAAACCCAACAGTGCCGTCAAGGACAACAGTCACTGCGGCACAATGTAGCAATACAATACTCAAAGCAGTCACTGTAGACCCCGATGACACTGTTGGGTTTCCTGCTAGAATACGCCTAGCACGAAACCCAACAGTGCCGTCAAGGACAACAGTCACTGCGGCACAATACAGAGCAGGGAAATACTCACTAAACGCCTTTTTGGCGGATGCTGTGGCGCTGTCCCAGCCATCCATCAACGCTGCGGCCACCTCATTCCATAGCCGCCGGGTCACCACATTGTCCTTGTACAGCCGGTCACGGCTGTCCCACAACGGCGAACGCTCCTGGACCAGGCTGATGAGCTGCTCATTATCCAGGTAGACGTCTTCATCCCGTTGTGGAACCTAGACAAAACACATTCATTAGAATAATCAAATTTAAATTGACTAAAAAGTTACAAAAAAAGAAACAAAAAAAAGAGTAAAAATAGAAGATAAAAAAAAAATAAAGAACATTACAAATCATTTGATACTTACATTCCGTATCACCACCGGGACTTGGCTTCGCTGCTCCTGCTCTTCGCCCTCACTATTCCCGTCCACAGATGATGATGACGATGTCTGAAAGTTGAAAAAAACGTAAGAGATTTGGAGAAGCAGCAGATATACTTACCAGATGCACGAAAATAATCACCTCACGGTCTGCTTGCGCCAATTCCTGCCGCGATGGGGAATACTCAGATTCTGAAGACATACTGCATGTAAAAATAATAAAAATCATTAGTACATACATAATTTAAAAGGACAGGCATATAATGTAATATACTCACATTCTTTGCTGATATAATGGGTTCTTGGTTGAATGTCTGCTCTTCAATCTGTCTAGTGTAGTAGTGGCAGAGTTTTGGCAGGCACCTCCTTTATATAGACTTTTTTTTTTTGACTTTAGAAGATTCTAACTAGGATAAAAAGTGGACACCACCCAAAAAACGCAGCGCTAAAAAATCGCATACCTGCGCATGCCAGTGCGCACGTATGAGCATCCATAGGCTATAATGGCCATTTTTAGCGCAAAACGTGCGCATACGTGCGCATGCGATTTTTTCAAGGGCCAAAAAATGCAACATGCAGCGTCTGGAAAATACCAACGCACACCCCAAAAAAACGCAGCGCATGAAAATCGCATACATGCGCTTACAAGCGCGCAGGTATGCGCACCCATGTTAAATATAGGGGAAAAATCGCATGCGCACGTATGCGTTTTTTTCCAGCGCTAAAAAACGCAAATGTGAAACCAGCCTAAGATTCTGTTAATGCAGTTTTAATATTCAGATGCTATTTACTTTCATAAAACAGCAGGCATGATGTTTTTTAAAATGCTTTTTAAAATGTAAAAAAACAACAAAAAATCTCCATGATCATCAATTCCGTCAATGCCTGATGAAGAGACCTGAGTAGTCTCGAAAGCTTGCAATGTGTTACCATCTTTTCAGTTAGCCATTGAAAGGTATCAACCACTGAGAACTCTCAAATTCTGAATATTTTTCTATCCACTGACTAACACGGTACAGATATACATCTTTCCTGCATCAATTCCTTAAGCATTCATTACAATTCAGAGTATTTCAGAGGGAAATTTACAGCTCTGAAGAAAAGGACAAGAATACAATTTACCTACAGAAGGAAAAAGTAACGGAATCTATTGAGACATTGTAATTTGTATTATACAATTCACTCATATTTTAAACAGCAAACAATACAGATCACAACATTAATTCATGTAAATGTAACTAGAGTTTCAGCATAAATAAACATTAGTAATCATCTCATCTACCTTTATGGCTGATATGCAAAGAGCCTGTTAATACTGTAATGAGGCAATGCTTATACGGAGCAAAAAAGATGGGAAAAGGATTCACATGGCCGTATGAATAAAAACGTAGCTTTATTTCACATGGTTATAAAAGGGGTGTCCAGGCAATTAAAAATCCGTGCCCATTCATATCTGGCCAAAACCCTTAGTCATAAAACCACATGGTGTGGCTTTTCCAAAATTTTTTTGTGCTTCTTCTGTGTTTATACGGAGCATTCCTATATACATTGAAAACCTGATTCAATAAGAAAGGCGTTCTGCCCACCAGTCTTTATGAACAAGACCGCAGAATTTAGGTTACCCTTTAACGTATTAGCATCACTGTGCAAGTGATGCACACCTCTGTCAGAGAAATTATGTAAATTTTCATAAATTTGACTGGTCATCAGCCTAGTAATGCAGTGCCCATTTTGGCAAAAATGACTGGGACTTGAGTAAAACCTCTAAAAGTCACTTTTTTGCAGCTTAGAGTCTTGAACACAGACTCAGCTAAGAGTTCAGTAGAGGTTGCAAGGCTACGATCATTGCACCTCCTATAGTTTTGACAAATCTTTAATTTCTTAGATTGACTTGTCTGTTTTAGATACTGGATGCTATAAAATTGGTGCTTCCTTTGCCCTTTTAAAATGCAGCCCAATAGAGTAGGTTGTGCCAAATGTAATATGTGGTGCACTTGGTCTAAAATTGTACTATATTTTATAAAATATTTTATATTTTACTATATTTTCTTGTATGAATTCTAGCATATCTGTTAGATTATAGGAAGCCCATACCAAGAAAAAAGGTACTACTGGTCCTGATAAAGTTCCATGTTTGCATTGTTTCATGCTTTATTTGTCTCACTGCTGCCCTAATTTAACATGCTTGGTATTCTGAAAATTCACAATAGTTCTGATGAGCGAACATGCTCAGATAACGCGCTATGTGTTATCCGAGTATCTTGGGCGTGCTTGTATAATATGTTCGAGTCCCTGCGGCTGCATGTTTTGTGGCTGTTAGACAGCTGCAATGCATGCGGTGATTGTTGGGAAATCCCCACATGTGTTGTGGCTAAGGGTACCGTTACAACTAGCGATGCACCAGCGATCCCGACCAGCGATATGACGCGGTCAGGATCGCTGGTGCATCGCTAGGTGGTCGCTAGTGAGCTGCCACACAGGCAGATCTCACCAGCGACATCGCTGGGGACGGGGGTCGCTACTTACCTGTCAGACGCGGCGATCCTGCGTCCTCCCGCCCGCGTCCACGCGTCGCTCGTCGGCGCCACAGGAAGCGCCGCAGGAAGTGGCCGACGAGGAATGGTCCAGCAGCTTCTCGCGCGATCAGCGATAACCAGCGGGGGAGCCAGTCGGAGGTAAGTATCACATGCAGCGATTTCGCTAGCAATATCGCTGCAACGTCACAAAATCGGTGACTTTACAGCGATATTGCTAGCGATATCGCAGTGTGTAACGGGGGCTTAACAGACACAAAATGTGCAGCCGCAGGGACACGTCATGCAGGACCTCGAAATGCGTTGACTATTAACCTGTTTTGAAATAGAGCTTTGAAGAATATCGTCTGCCGTCCATCTTTATCATCAGTACAGATTTGGACACATACAACCGGTTTCACCTTTGACGTTGAACATGGCACCTCATTGCAAAGAACTCTGTGAGTATTTGAAAAAAATAATTGTTGCTCAACAAAGGCATGGTCTAGGCCATAAGAAGATTGCCAACATACTTAAACTGAGCTGCAGCATGATGGCCAAGACCACAGTAGTAGTTTATCAAGGCAGGTTCCACTCAGAACAGGCCTCACCATGGTGGACTAAAGAAGTTTAGTGCACATTCTTAGTGTCATATTCATGGGTTGTCTTTTTCAAAATAGACATATCAGTGCTGCCAACATTGCTGCAGACGTTAAAGACAGTGCTCAAAACATGCGCCGCACACTTCATCAAATTAGTCTGCAAGGCTGTCATCCCAGAAGGAAGCCTCATCTAAAAATGATGCACAAGAAAGCCTGCAAACAGTTTGCTGAAGACAAGCAGACTAAGAACATGGATTACTGGAATATCTGCTCCCAGTCGTCAGCTTTCCCTCTCTGGCTTGGAAAATTACGCCAGAGCCCACGTCATTTTTTTCCCTGAAAAGATTCTTTTATTAAATATACACATTTCCCATAATTTGCCCACACACTATACTAATTACATTGGTCACTGACAACTATATATCAAATTATTATGCATGTGTCTACTGTATGTAAACCATGTCTCCTATCCTGTCGGCTCCTGCATTGATTTTACAGAAGCGACAAATGAATTAATGGCTAATCTTCCATCAATATCTCTATGCAATATAAATATATATATATATATATATATGCAAATAACCAAAGAAAAAAAAATCCACATGGCCAAGACACCTTCAATACCAACATGTTATTTATGTGCAAGAACAGCAGCCAGCATCTACACTAGGGACCTTCGGGTGCTCATGCAAGAAAAAACAGTTTTGTAGCATACATGTCATTCCTGCACCCTTGTTCCCATTCTCCCGTTGAAGATTCTCCAATAAAGTTTCAATTTCAGCCCGGTGAGTGCCAGTCATCCTTCTCTAATACACGTGTATATACACTCACTGGCCACTTTATTAGGTACACCTGTCCAACTGTGTGTTAAGACTTAATTTCTAATCAGCCAATCACATGGCGGCAACTCAGTGCATTTAGGCATGTAGACATGGTCAAGACAATCTCCTGCAGTTCAAACCGAGCATCAGTATGGGGAAGAAAGGTGATTTGAGTGCCTTTGAACGTGGCATGATTGTTGGTGCCAGAAGGGCTGGTCTGAGAATTTCAGAAACTGCTGATCTACTGGGATTTTCACGCACAACCATCTCTAGGGTTTACAGAGAATGGTCCGAAAAAGAAAAAAAATCCAGTGAGCGGCAGTTCTGTGGCCGGAAATGCCATGTTGATGCCAGAGGTCAGAGGAGAATGGGCAGACTGGTTCGAGCTGATAGAAAGGCAACAGTGACTCAAATTGCCACCCGTTACAACCAAGGTAGGCAGAAGAGCATCTCTGAACGCACAGTGCGTCGAACTTTGAGGCAGATGGGCTACAGCAGCAGAAGACCACACTGGGTACCACTCCTCTCAGCTAAGAACAGGAAACTGAGGCTACAATTTGCACAAGCTCATCGAAATTGGACAGTAGAAGATTGGAAAAACGTTGCCTGGTCTGATGAGTCTCGATTTCTGCTGCGACATTCGGATGGTAGGGTCAGAATTTGGCGTAAACAACATGAAAGCATGGATCCATCCTGCCTTGTATCAACGGTTCAGGCTGGTGGTGGTGGTGTCATGGTGTGGGGAATTTTTTCTGGGCACTCTTTGGGCCCCTTGGTACCAATTGAGCATCGTTGCAACGCCACAGCCTACCTGAGTATTGTTGCTGACCATGTCCATCCCTTTATGACCACAATGTACCCAACATCTGATGGCTACTTTCAGCAGGATAATGCGCCATGTCATAAAGCTCGAATCATCTCAGATTGGTTTCTTGAACATGACAATGAGTTTACTGTACTCAAATGGCCTCCTCAGTCACCAGATCTCAATCCAATAGAGCATCTTTGGGATGTGGTGGAACGGGAGATTCGCATCAGGGATGTGCAGCCGACAAATCTGCGCCAACTGTGTGATGCCATCATGTCAATATGGTCCAAAATCTCTGAGGAATGCTTCCAGCACCTTGTTGAATCTCTGCCACGAAGAATTGAGGCAGTTCTGAAGGCAAAAGGGGGTCCAACCCCTTACTAGCATGGTGTACCTAATAAAGTGGCCAGTGAGTGTATATATATATATATATATATATCTAATATATAAAGCTCAAAGTGTGTATGTATGTGTGTGTGTGTGTGTGTGTATGTGTGTATGTCCGGGATAGGCATCCGCACCATCGCAGCTACAGCCACAAAATTTGGCACAGTCACACGTCTGGACCCCGAGAGCATCCTAAGCTATGTTGTGAGGAGAAATTTTAACCCCGCGCGTTCCAATTCTCCAAACAATTTTGCCCCTATCTACATACTGGGGGGAAAAGTGTGTGCGCGTCAAGCCCCGCCCCTCATTATGATGTCATAATGCCCCTATTTGCATACTGGGGAAGCAGTGTGTGTGTATCAAGCCCCGCCCCTCATTATGATGTCACAATGGTTGCCATGGCGACGCTGATGTCATCATAGGTTGCAAGCCCTGCCGCCGCTCATTATGCTGTCATAATGGTTGATTATGGGATGGAGGATGTGTGATGAGTATATGGGCACCGGACTATGGGATGGAGGATATGTATGATGGGTATATGGGAACGGGACTATGGGATGGAGAATGTGTGATGGGTGTATGGGCACTGGACTATGGGATGGAGGATATGTATGACGGGTATATGGGTACAGGACTATGGGATGGTGGATATGTATATGGGCACAGGACTATGGGATGGAGGATGTGTGATGGGTATATGGGCACTGGACTATGGGATGGAGGATATGTTTGACGAGTATATGGGCACGGTACTATGGGATGGCGGATATGTATATGGGCACGAGACTATGGGATGGAGGATGTGTGATGGGTATATGGGCACTGGACTATAGGATGGCGGATATGTATGGTGGGTATATGGGCATGGGACTAGTAGATGAAGGATGTGTGATAGGTATATGGGCACTCGACTATCGGATGGCGAATATGTATGATGGGTATATGGGCACTGGACTATGGGATGGAGGATATGTTTGACGGGTATATGGGCATGGGACTATGGGATGGAGAATATGTATGATGGGTATATGGGCATGGGACTATGGGATAGAGGATGTGTGATGGGTATATGGGCACTCGACTATGGGATGGAGGATATGTATGATGGGTATATGGGCACGGGCCTATGGGATCGTGGATATGTATGATGGGTATATGGGCATGGGACTATGGAATGGAGGATAATTATAATTTGCTATAACTAACCACAGTTAGTTACTATGCCCGGGCAGCGCCGGGCTCTTCGGCAAGTATATACAGTGGGGCAAAAAAGTATTTAGTCAGTCAGCAATAGTGCAAGTTCCACCACTTAAAAAGATGAGAGGCGTCTGTAATTTACATCATAAGTAGACCTCAACTATGGGAGACAAACTGAGAAAAAAAAATCCAGAAAATCACATTGTCTGTTTTTTTTTCATTTTATTTGCATATTATGGTGGAAAATAAGTATTTGGTCAGAAACAAAATTTCATCTCAATACTTTGTGATATATCCTTTGTTGCCAATGACAGAGGTCAAACGTTTTCTGTAAGTCTTCACAAGGTTGCCACACACTGTTGTTGGTATGTTGGCCCATTCCTCCATGCAGATCTCCTCTAGAGCAGTGATGTTTTTGGCTTTTCGCTTGGCAACACGGACTTTCAACTACCTCCAAAGGTTTTCTATAGGGTTGAGATCTGGAGACTGGCTAGGCCACTCCAGGACCTTGAAATGCTTCTTACGAAGCCACTCCTTCATTGCCCTGGCGGTGTGCTTTGGATCATTGTCATGTTGAAAGACCCAGCCACGTTTCATATTCAATGCCCTTGCTGATGGAAGGAGGTTTGCACTCAAAATCTCACGATACATGGCCCCATTCATTCTTTCATGTACCCGGATCAGTCATCCTGGCCCCTTTGCAGAGAAACAGCCCCAAAGCATGATGTTTCCACCACCATGCTTTACAGTAGGTATGGTGTTTGATGGATGCAACTCAGTATTCTTTTTCCTCCAAACACTACAAGTTGTGTTTCTACCAAACAGTTCCAGTTTGGTTTCATCAGACCATAGGACATTCTCCCAAAACTCTTCTGGATCATCCAAATGCTCTCTAGCAAACTTCAGACGGGCCCGGACATGTACAGGCTTAAGCAGTGGGACACGTCTGGCACTGCAGGATCTGTGTCCATGGTGGCGTAGTGTGTTACTTATGGTAGGCCTTGTTACATTGGTCCCAGCTCTCTGCAGTTCATTCACTAGGTCCCCCCGCGTGGTTCTGGGATTTTTGCTCACCGTTCTTGTGATCATTCTGACCCCACGGGGTGGGATTTTGCGTGGAGCACCAGATCGAGGGAGATTATCAGTGGTCTTGTATGTCTTCCATTTTCTAATTATTGCTCCCACAGTTGATTTCTTCACTCCAAGCTGGTTGGCTATTGCAGATTCAGTCTTCCCAGCCTGGTGCAGGGCTACAATTTTGTTTCTGGTGTCCTTTGACAGCTCTTTGGTCTTCACCATAGTGGAGTTTGGAGTCAGACTGTTTGAGGGTGTGCACAGGTGTCTTTTTATACTGATAACAAGTTTAAACAGGTGCCATTACTACAGGTAATGAGTGGAGGAAAGAGGAGACTCTTAAAGAAGAAGTTACAGGTCTGTGAGAGCCAGAAATCTTGATTGCTTGTTTCTGACCAAATACTTATTTTCCACCATAATATGCAAATAAAATGAAAAAAAAACAGACAATGTGATTTTCTGGATTTTTTTTCCTCAGTTTGTCTCCCATAGTTGAGGTCTACCTATGATGTAAATTACAGACGCCTCTCATCTTTTTAAGTGGTGGAACTTGCACTACTGCTGACTGACTAAATACTTTTTTGCCCCACTGTATATATATATTTTCTCTCTCTCTATATATATTCATATATATATATAAATACCTATTCTATGTGTATATATGTAATCTATCTTTTCTATGCTAATCTGTCAGTGTGATTTTACAGTAGCCACAAATGAATTGCCGGTTTTTCAAAGGACATCAGTGCGTAAAATTCACACAGCACTCACATGGTGCAAGTGCTGTGCGATTTTTTTTATTGCACCCATTGACTTCTATTGCGAGATGTGATCCGTTTTCTGATAACAATCGCAGCATGCTGCAATTTTTTTCCAGCCCAATAGGGGCATTATGACATCATAATGAGGGGCGGGGCTTGACGCACACACACTTTTTCCCCCAGTATGTAGATAGGGGCAAAATTGTTTGGTGAATTGGAACGCGCAGGGTTAAAATTTCGCCTCACAACATAGCTTAGGACGCTCTCGGGGTCCAGACGTACAACTGTGCCAAATTTTTTGGCTGTAGCTGCGATAGTGCGGATGCCTATCCCGGACATACACACATTCACACTCATACATACACACATACATACACACTTTGAGCTTTATATATTAGATGGTCTCCCATCCTGGTATGTACTGCCCCCCTCCTATCCTGGTGTGCATGGCACTCCTCATCCCTATCCTGGTATGCATGGTACCCTTCCCCCCAATCCTGGTAAGCATGGCACCCTATTCCTCATCCTGGCATGTATGGTCCCCTCACCCCCCATTTGCTATGCATAGTACCCCCTTATCCCTATCCT
The DNA here is from genome assembly GCF_039654945.1 of Dendrobates tinctorius. Classification (NCBI taxonomy): domain Eukaryota; kingdom Metazoa; phylum Chordata; class Amphibia; order Anura; family Dendrobatidae; genus Dendrobates; species Dendrobates tinctorius. The sequence continues at coordinate 11,248,992 of NW_027361776.1, forward strand.
GGTATGCATGGTCCCCTCTCCCCCTTTCCTGGTATGTATGGTTCCTCTCACCCCTATTAAACTACACACATACAAAAAAAACATTTATACTCATCCTTCTTACCTGTGCTCCAGCGCTGTCACAATCTGCTGGAGGACGGGGGAGGAGTCTGGCACAGGAGTACGCACATGCCCAAAGCGCTGTCCGGCGCCATATTGCTGAATACACACTGCAAATGTGTCTTCAGTAAAATGGCGCCGGATCGCGCTATGCGCATGCACAATTCCGGCCGCATTCCTGCCCCAGTCTCTGGCCGAAGAAAAGTGCTGCGGCAACGCTCCTCACGGTCAGGTAAGTATGTAAGTATGGGGCCCGAGATTGCGGAATGTACGTATACCGCCAACTCCGGGCGCCATACACACTTCTCAACGCTCGATGCCTCATTCTGTCTGGAGCCAGACTGCGCAGGCACGTCGCGCTTGCGCAGTCTAGAGAGGCTTCAGACAGAGTGATGATTAGCCCATTATATTATATATACATTTATATATATATATATATATGTATCTTTGATGCCATAAAAGAAAGCGGGCCAATACTCATTTCCTGCACAGGGGCCCCAAGCTGTCAGTGTCCGCCCTTGGTGGTACCGTAGTAGTTTTTGGAGTGTCTTACAACATTTTTGGACACCATTCTGCTGACCAAAAAATATTTAGCTGGCCAAAAAATATTTAGCTTCAGTTCATATATTTATTACTGTGTTTTGTATGCCACACGCATCGCATATCATTGCGTTAAATAATTAACAATTTTAGTACTCCAACAATTTTTTTTTAGTGTCATAGTCTACTTATTGAAACAATTTTGGTGGGCCAAAAAAAAATCCAGGTCACATGTTTAACAATGTTCTATCTCCGTCAGATGCCAGATCTGTCTGTGGTCTACAAACTGTGGCATTTACGGCCTATATTCCACTGTTTTTGTCTGCTACCCTAAGTCGATACAGTATTTTGGGGTAAAAATAAAAAAATACAGGCCACATATTGAACAGTCTGGTATCGCTGTCAGATGCCTCATCTATTTGTGGCCTACAAATTGTGACAATTCAGACCTACATTCCACTGTATTTGCTGTCTGTTACCCTAGTTCCAGGCCACATTTTGAAAAGTCAGTTATCTCCATCAGACACCTGGTCTATCTGTGCTCTACAAATTGTGGCATTAGATTAGAGGCTTGCATTCGCCAACTGATCCAACACTTGGACACTCCGATGAGCTGTTCACTTTTCCATTTATTGATTCAAGCCTCACACCCAGTCCACTTGAAGCGGAGCAAGATGAGATTCCATTTAACGATGCCCAAATATTTGATCGGCCATGGTCACACGAAGAGGATGATGGCATTGTGTCACAAGAGGTGGACAATGATGAGACAATTGCCAGCAAGTCAGGAGGAGGACCAGGGTGCAGACGTGGAAGAAGAAGTGGTGGATGATATAGTAACTGACCCACCCTGGCAAGAGGACATGCAGAGCGCGGACAGCAGCACACAGGGGGTGGGAAGCATAGCAACCCAACAGGCAGGAAGAAGCAGTGTGGTGGCTGCAGACAGAAGGCGGGCAACCGTTACCCGCAACACCAAAATGACGGAAGTTGCCAGTCCAACTGAAAGGTCTTCCTGAGTCTGGTTGTTTTTTAAAGACTCTGCCGATAACCCCAAACAGGCCATTTGCACCACCTGCCATGCCCGCATCAGCAGGTGTACAAAACTACCAGCCTGACCACTGCCAGCATGATCAGGCACATGGCAGCAAAGCACCTGACTTTGTGGGCCGAACCCCAGGCTCCAGGAACAGTTTCTGTGGGTGACACCATTGCTTCTTCAACTGTCATGCATGCAAGGCAATCCCATGTCCAGGGTGCATGTGGTGCCTTACACCTATCATTACCCGCATTCAACTACCACCATCATCAAGCAAGTCCACATCCTTGAAACAGTGCAGTCTTTAGTTATCTATACCCCAGTCACTGGAACGCAAGTGTAAATACGCAGCCAATGCTCCACCGGCCACAGTACTAAATTCACCCATTTCTCTTCTGCCTGATGTCAAAATGTTGCCTTTTAGGCTTTTGGAGATGGAAGCTTTCCGCAACCTGATGGCGGCGGCCGTCCCAAGGTACTCGGTCCCCAGCCACCGCTTTTTCTCCCGGTGTTCTGTTCCGGCATTGCACAAGCAAGTGTCCCTCAACATTATCCTGCCCTGAACAATGCTGTTGCTCTGAAAGTCCAGTCCATCTAACCACGCACATGTGGACAAGTGCTTGTGGGCAGGGATGGTACATCTTGCTGATGACACACTGGGTTTTAACATAGTGGTAGCTGGGACCCAGACGGACCATGGAATGGAACACATCCTCCCAACGCCGAGGATTGCGGGCCCTTCATCAATCAGGGTCCCCCCCCACAGTCTACAGCTCCTTCAACTCCTCCTCCACCTCCTCTTCAGCCTCCATCTCTGAAATGAGCACATCAGTCACAAGCTGGAAGCACTGCAGCACTGCCTCAGCCAAGTGCCAAAAGGCTGTACTGAATCTAATATGCTGAAGAGTTGTGGACAGCTCTGAAAGAGCAGGCAGATCTGTGGCTGACATTGCTGAACCTACAGCCAGGCATGGTCATGTGTGACAATGGATGGCACTTGATGGCAGCTCTGAGGCAAGGCGAGCTCACACACCTGCCATGCCTGGCCCATGTGCTTAACCTCATGGTTCAATGGTTTCTCAAAACCTACCCAGAGCTGCTGGATGTGCTTGTGAAAGTACGCCACCTGTGTGCCCATTTTAGAAAGTCAGCTACAGCTTCAACTGCCCTTGCTGTTCTTCAGCAGCATTTGCAGCTTCAGGCTCACCGACAGGTGTGTTATGTCCCCAGGCGTTGAAAATCTACACTGCATATGTTCGAAAGGATTTGTGAGCAGAAGAGGGCAGTTGTTGACTACCAGCATCAACAAGGTCATCGTTATTCAGGTCTGACTCCACACATAAGACCTCAGGAGAGGATATGGATGTCAGACATATGTATCATCCTCCAAAACTTTGAGGAATCCACCAAGATGGGGAGCAGCGGTGATGCCATAATTATCATCACCATCCCGCTTTCTGCATTCTGAAAAGCTCTCTGCTCACAATCAAAGAGGACGCATTGCAGGTGAAGCACGAGGACATGGAGCAAGGAAGCATACAGGGTATTTACACACAGCCCAGCTTCATGTCATCCCAACGTGGATTGGTTGAAAATGAGGAAGAGGAGGGGGAAGAAGAAGAGGCGCTACTTTCATGCGCTATAGATCGTACTACAAGAACAACTGTCATACCTTCTGTTCAGCGTGGATGTCCTGAGGACAGGGAGGAGGAGGAGGACACCATGATCATTCATCCTGTTGATGAGGACACGGAAGGCTTGCCTGTTACCAGTTTGGCATGCATGTCTGACTTTATGTTGTGCTGCTTTTCCTGTGACCCTCGCATTCTGAAAATTTATGGTGACACTCATTACTGGTTGGTGACACTTTTAGACCCACACTACAGGGAGAACTTTCAATCTCTTATTCCAGAGGCAGACAGGTGTACAAAAATAGTGCAGTATCAGAAGACCATTTTTGCAGAATTATTAAAAAAAAATTCCCATTTAAAAAAGCTGGGGGCAGACGTCACAGTTCATTGGACAACCAAAGAGTACAGGTGAGAGAGACACAAGTAAATCCAGCACAGGCATGGCAACACTAGCAAAGTTCTGAGAGAGTTTTCTTAGTCCCTCCCATTGCCCTGGACCAGAGGCACTTGGTAATGTCCCAAGAATGGAATGCTTGAGAAGATGCTGAGGGATTACCTTGCTAACCGTACAAAAGTCCACCATGATTCCTCTGTGCCTTTTAATTATTAGGTATCCAAGCTGGACATGTGGCATGCACTGACTCTCTACGCCTTGGAGGTCCTGGTCTGCCCTGTTGCTAGCGTTTTGTCAGAGCCGTTTTTTAGTGCTGCTGGTGGAATTATAACAGATAAGCGTATTTGCCTGTCAACTGAAAATGCAGACAGGCTGACTCTTATAAAAATGAGCAAGGGCTGAATTGGGCCAAACTTCTCTACACCACCAAATGATAACAGCGAAACATAACCTCAAACACAGTGTCTTTTTGGGAGGTGTATTCCCATGCATCTCTGCAAACCCACACATGGGTATATGATTCCTGATTTTAGCTATTTGGTGTCCTCATCCTTCTCCCCATCCTCATCATCCACCACCACTAGCACACCAGGGTGAATGTGTTATTTAATGCTACAGACAATCTATTCTTTCGCAAGGATGTCAATGATGTCCGTAAATTTTTGTTTTAAAAACATGTACTCCCCAAGAGGAAATTTTTATCAGCCCATGCACTTAGTGTATGGGAATTCCAAGTATAGGAGACCTGCTCATTTAAATTGGGAAAGCATTCATAGAAGGACATCCTCCCCATCTATTCAGACACCACCACTAGAACATGAGGGTGAACGTATTCCATGATGCAACTGGGTCACCCCCACACCCAGGGCAGCAGAATACCCGGTACCGGGCCGGTGTCAGGGGGAAGGTGTCACAGCAGCAGTGACCCAGTCCGTGGCCCTGGGCACCCAATATCTATGGCGGTGATGTTAATGGTGTTAAAGTTTATTTGAATAGTTCGTGACGCCACCTGTGGTATTTGGCAAGTAAGATGTTGAGCCAACCCTGCGTGCAGATCCGCTGGGACTGATGGTGTGGTGCAGCAAAGATGATGTAGCTCCCCACAGGTGGAGCTGTAGTCCCAGGGCAGTGTAGGTGCAATGGACGAGGAGAGGTGCAGAATGGTATAGATGCTGGTACCCAGATGTAGAGGTGCTGGAGGTGTTAGCGATGAATGAATGGAGGAAACCAGGGCTTGTAGTTTCAAAGCTTTACTCACAGTTCGTGGTACCCACTGGTGCCTGCCTCCGTGCCGTGTCCTCTGTACTGTAACCTGAAGAAGAGGTGCGGTTTGTCACCTCGAAACGCGTAGTTTCTGTAGTACATATAATAAAGAACTTGAAAGATTTATATGGATTTCTGAAGAATTCTTATCACTAAAGCAGCGCGGATGCTCAGAAGTGCTTTTCTTGGATCCTCAACTTATGATACCTGTGGAACTCTTGTAACATTCATTGCAAACAAAGGCCATGGTGCTCAAGACATGTTCAATGCCTTGTTGGAATTTTTGAAGAGACATGACCTAGACCTGGGAAATTGCCACGGTCAAAGTTATGACAATGCATCTGCAATGAGTGGCAAATACAACGGCCTGCAAGCCAAAGTGAGAGAGAAGAACAATCTTGCATTCTGGATTCCTTGTATGGCACACTCTCTTTAAATCTGGTTGCTAAAAATGCTGTAGAAAGCTGCTCAAGTGCTGTGCATTTTTTTTACTTCCTTGAAAAGCTGTTCCTCTTCTTCATAGTTTCAACACATTGGTATCATCTCCTGACTGAGGCTTTGAAAAATATTGACTCAGCAACAGCATTGACTCTCAAACGTGTCACAACAACGCGTTGGTCCTGCAGAGCAGACGCTATTAAGGCCCTTAGGCATGACTATGGTATCAGCAGATTAAAGATGTACATAAACAGATTGCTGTGTACGGTGTGAAGCAGGACTGTTAAGACAAATGAATCTGCTTGAAATTGGTATTAACACCACCTTCTGGAATAAAATCCTGCAAAGAACAGATGCTACTAGTAAAAATCTACAACACGCAAAACTTGAGCTAAACACTGCTGTGGCGTCACTGACCAGCTTATAAAACTATGTCGCATCAAAGCGTGACTCCTTCAAAATTTATGAGAAGCAAGGTGAAGAGCTGTCTAGTTCATCTGAGTATGTTCAGACAATAACTCGACACAGGCGCCGAAACGTGTGTCTCAATCAATTGGATTATGGCCATACGGAGGAAGTACAACTTCTGAAAAATACAGAACAGAAACTTTCTTGCCTATTATTGATCAGTTTATCGCTTCTCTTAACCAACGTCTTCAAGCATATAAAGATATATCAAGAAAATTTAGCTTTTTTAGCCATCTGAAAGAACTGTCTTCAGACGAGCCTAAGGCCACAGCAGAGCAACTCGTCAGGTCTTATTCAGATGACTTGGACATTACATTTATCGATCAAGTGTGTCACTTTGTAAAATTTGCCAATTTATTCACAGACGAGGAGCCAAAAGATATCAGCACGGAACTTTTCATGTACAAGCTTATCATGAAAAAGGGTGTGCAGGACACTTTCCCAAATATTGAGATAGCTCTAAGGATATATCTAATTTTGATGGTAACAAACTGCAGTGGTGAGCGCTTCTTCTCAAAACTCAAATTAGTTGAAAACCGATTAAGGACATCCATGAAGAAGGAACGACTTGTAAATTTGGCTATCATGAGCATCGAGTCAGATATACTGTGTGAATTGGACTTTAGTGACATCATTAGTGATTTTGCAGCACGAAAATTAAGGAAAGTGCCTGGATTGTAAAAAATGAATAATTTTACCTGAATTACTCTTTGTAAATGATTTTTGTAAATAAACTTGCGTTCGTTTCATTTTGTGTTTTTGCATTACATATTGCAACACCTTGAATAATGGGCCTCCCACCTCTTAAATCCGGCCCTGCACCAGGGGGAAATGTTTGTCAGCCCATACACTTATATATGGGCAATCCATGTATAGGAGAACCACTTCTTTGTAATGTGAACATTTTTTTATGAGACCCTCCTCCACATTTCTTCCAAGAGGGATTGCGATGCTTGCAAATTTGGGCCAGGCCTTGCATTCATTTCATGGACAAAATCGATGGTAATAAAAAATAATAATAATGGGAACTTTTGTTTAATATGGCCATCCAATACGTGGATTCAAAGGCTTCTTGGGGTGCATGTAACTTTGGAGCACTTTCTTCTAATGGGAACAATTTTGCCATGAGGTCCTCAAGTACATCTGCTGAAAGGATTATTGGGGTGCATGTAACCTTGGTGTAGGGTAGGCCTTGCATTCAATGCATAAGCAAACAGTATGGGAGACTCACGTTCTTCTAATAGGAACAATTTTGTCATGTGATACTCAAGTAAGTATGCTGAAAGGGTTATTGGAGTGCATGTAAATTTGGTGCAGGGCAGGCCTTTCATTCAATGCATCAGCAAACAGTATGGGAGACACACTTTCTTCTAATGGGAACAATTTTGGCATGAGGCCCTCAATTAAATCTGATGAAAGGGTATTTCGGGGGTGTGTAAATTTGGCGCAGGGCAGGCCTTGAATTCAATGCATAAGCAAACAGTATAGGAGACACACTTTCTTCTAATGGGAGCAATTTTGTCATGTGGCCCTCAAGTACATCTGATGAAAGGGTTAAAGGAGTGCATGTTACATTGGTGCAGGGCAGGCCTTGCATTCAGTGCATAAGCAAACAGTATGGGAGACACAATTTATTCTAATGGGAGCAATTTTGTCATGTGGCCCTCAAGTACATCTGATGAAAGGGTTATTGGGGTGCATGTAAATTTGGTGCAGGGCAGGCCTTGCATTATATGCATAAGAAAACAATATGGGAGACACACTTCCTTCTAATCAGAACAATTTTGTCACGAGGCCCTCAAGTTTATCTGTTGAAAGAGTTATAGGGATGCATGTTACATTGGTGCAGGGCAGGCCTTGCATTCAGTGCATACGCAAACAGTATGGGAGACACAATTTATTCTAATGGGAGCAATTTTGTCATGTGGCCCTCAAGTACATCTGATGAAAGGGTTATTGGGGTGCATGTAAATTTGGTGCAGGGCAGGCCTTGCATTATATGCATAAGAAAACAGTATGGGAGACACACTTCCTTCTAATCTGAACAATTTTGTCATTAGACCCTCAAGTACATCTGTTGAAAGGGTTAGAGGGGTGAAGTTTACATTGGTGCAGGGCAGGACTTGCATTCAGTGCAAACGCAAACAATAAGAGAGACACACTTTTTTCTAATGTGAACAATTTTGGCATGAGGCCCTCAATACATCTGCTGAAAGGGTTATAGGGGTGCATGTAAATTGGGTGCATGTAAATTTGGTGCAGGGCAGGCCTTGCATTCTATGCATAAGCAAGCATTATGGGAGACACACTTTCTTCTAATCGGAACAATTTTGTCATGAGGCCGTCAAGTACATCTTCTGAAAGGGTTATAGGGGTGCATACTACTTTGGTGCAGAGCAGGCCTTGCATTCAATGCAACATTTTTTCAGGAGGCCTTCCTCTACGTCTACGTCTCATGAATGGGGTATTGGGGTGCGTCCTAATTTTTGGCAGCCCAGCCACCCACTGAATAGGCATTAACAGTATAGGAGACCCACTGTTTAATAACGTCCCTTTAAGAATATTAATGCTGCCTGATGTCCCTCGAAAAATAGGCTATGTAACTTTAAGAGTCCCTCCTTAATAAATGAAACAAGGTTTGTCTGCTTTTCTGTCACACACCATATGGCCAGCTAGGGAAGTTAAATGATACAATGACATTTCCCAGTGAATGCATTTTCTTTGGTTGAAAGCAATGCTAAAATTGAAAAACACATCAAAAACGCTGCGTGTGAACATAGCCCAAGTGGTCAAGGAACATTTTTGTTTGGGGTTAATTATTTTGCCTTATATACAAGTCACTATCCTCAAAAGGATGTTCCTTAACATATTTCCCAGCAAAATCAATTTTGGTTTCATTTTTGTATGTTTTTTGGTACGCCTGTAAAAAAGACCTAAGACTCTGACAACATTGTTTACAGCTGTTACCTAGGAATCAGGAATGCTTCCAGGGGCATTTTCCACGATGTCCCTGTGTCATTTGAGCAGTGTTTCCATTATATTCTCTGACGTTTTAAGACCTTAAAAGGACCCCCAAGGGGGATTGCGATAAAAATGCTCGGGTTTCCCATAGACTTACATTGGGCTCGTTGTTCTGTCTGAGTACCCGATTATTACAAATTGCTCAACCCGAGCAATGAGCACCCGAGCATTTTAGTGCTTGCCCATCACTAGCTGTAGACTTATTGGCTTGGACCAGACAACCCCTTTAAGGCAGTGCTTAAAATTATTGGTGGCCTCCCAAAATATTGACAATTTGGGCACAATTTAGCCATTTTGACCTAGGGGTATACTCACTTTTGTTTTTAGCAGTTTAGACACTAATGGCTGTGTGATTAGTTATTTAGAGGACACACCAAGTTTACACTGTTATACAAGCTGTACACTGACTTCTCTACATTGTATCAAAGTGTCATATCTTCAGTGTTATCCCATGGAAAGCTATAATAAAATATTTACAAAAATGTGATACAAGAGTCACAGGAAAACTGAGGGCCCATGCTTGCAAGCTTACAATATATAAGAAAATAAGGGGACACAATAGGTATAACATGTTTGTTATGTTCAGTCTAGCCATCATTATGAAAAATAAGGGTTTCCACATGTATCGCTTATAAAAAGAAATTCAAAACTAAGGTGGCATATCATCCAATATGATGACTGTAGAAGCTACAATACTGAGATGGTGACTGCTGCTTTGAAAGTTTTGTAGGCTCTTACAATGTTTAACTATAATCTTATTAGAATTATACCAATGTTCATTTCCAAGGTCATTATATCAGGCGGGATCTTTATCTTGCCAAATGAATATTTCATTAAAGCATACACTATACATGAAAAAGGTATTTAGAATCAGTATCTGTCATGTGCCTAATCAGAAAATCTCCCATGTAAAATATATTATCATAAGAATAATGTTACCATTGTTCCAAAAACTCAAACACACTTAAATAGAGAATATATTAATATTGTATGCTAGGAAAGATACAGCTTAATGTTAACTAACCAGTACAAAATGCATTTTGAATGATAGATTTACCAAATGCTTTCTTTTGTTGGAAAATCTTAGAATAGGGGGGCGTGGCCTAGGCACAGGCGATGTAGGTCACACTTTGTGCGAGCTCCTGAGGTAACCCTCTTATGCTACATTCAACGCAACTTTTTTAAAAAATTTTTTGCTTCCATTCAATTTTATTTTGGTTCATAAATTCATTCTACACATTTTGAGACATTTCTCTACTGAATCGGATAGTCCTGCGATATTTTATCCTGGTTTGAAGATTGCGGCCTGTCAAAATGGCCGTCGGTTAACTGCTGGACCCTATGAGAAACTGTTAATCTGAGGTAATAAAGACTCCAAGACTACTGTTTTTTCTTTTTAAACATTTTGTTTATTTTTATTGAACACATTTGTGTTAATTTTTTACATTTTTAATATAATTTTCGCTTTTGGTGACTTTTTTCTGGCTTGCCTGCTTCCTATAGCACCTGAGGGGTTGCTATGGTTACGCCTGTGAGCTGTACTGCTCTGTTATAGGATTTCCTTTCATTTTTATTAAATATTGCCTACTGAGATATTTGTTGGGACTGCCCCTGGCCTTTTGGGGGGTTTTGCTTAATTTTGAGTAAGATTGCTCCGGGCTAGAGATGAGCGACTTTTCCTTTTTTCGGGTCGAGTCTGGTTTCATGAAACCCGACTTTCTCAAAAGCCGGGTCTAACGAAATCGGCTGATTATCGTGAAAAGTCGAAGGCCGACTGAAACACGAAACCCAATGCAAGTCAATGGGGAAGCAAAGTCGGCAGGGAGTGGAGGACATTAAACACACCTACAGTGCCCATTTGAATGGCAAAAACATCAATTTTTATTATCAAGCTTGTCAACCTTAATTTACTTCATAATAATAGTTACGCACTGAAAACTGGGGGTTATTTGGCTAAAGTTGTGGAGGGGTAGGGCTGGCTCCAGGTTTTCATGTGCCCTGGGCCAAAGAGCGCTCCTTTAACACATACCACAACTTATGCTGCTCCGATACAGTAGAGAAATAGCGGTTACATCTCATGACTGATATCCATTTTAAATTCTCCAATAGCTCCAAAAACGGACAGTATATTACTCCATACAGTATTATGGGCACCGCATAGTGCGCTATACAGAGTAATGAGGCCCATATATTTCTCCATACAGAATCATTGGTCCCATATAATGTTTGAAACAGTATATGATGAGCTCCACATAATGCTACAGTATATGTTGGTCCCCATGGATGAAGCTCCACTGTCTTATGGGCCCAAATAATGCTCCATATATAATGGGCCCATTTCTAATGCTCCAGTGTTTAATGGGCCCTGTAAATGCTGCTCCAGTGTCTGATGTCCACATTTGGAATGCTCCAGTGTATGGTGGGCCCCATATATCATTCTCCAGAGTATAGTGCTCCCCAAAAATTGCTGTCCCAACATTGAAAACAATTAAATAAGTCTCCTCTCTAGGGAATCCCTGTACTAGTCTGGACTCCTCGTCGTCCCCATCTTCCATCTCACTGCACTTGGCTTTTTAGGCAGAGGGCGTACAGACGTGATGTCATTGCGCTCTCTGATCAGAAAATCACTGTCAGGACACGCGGAAGACATCATGGCAGTGGAACAGGGAGACGTAAGTATTTCAACTTTGTAAGTGCTGTGATCCGGAGCAAGCAGGGGGGGCCCACTCATTGTCGACGGCACTGGCACAAGGTCCCTCATAGTACGGCGGTGTGTGGCGGTGTGTCTGACGGCGGGTGGGCCCTCCCACCGGGAGAGACACTTTTGCGTACTATGAGGGGCCCTGTGCCAGTGCCATCGCCCATGAGTATGCCCCCCACCTGCTCAAGGAACCTGCACTTTCATCTGCACCTTCCTCTTTGTCACCTTGTAAGGTGGTATAGTATGCGGGAATTGGAACCTGAGTTTCCTCAGGGTAACATTCTGGCAGTGTAGAGTGTGAGGGGAAAGTAGTGGTCTGGTTCAATGTACCAGCAGAATCATCTAGCAGTGGCTGGGCATCAGTGCACCTGTGGTGTCCCCAGGAGTACGGTCGCCATAGTGGCATTACATTTCTCATAGGGAGTGTGATGTCATGCTTGGGAGCAAAGAAGGATCTATCTAGCAGTTCAACCAACACAAAACACATTTCCCACTCCACGCCAGCAGGGAGACCTCTGAACCTGACTGCTGAGGAGCTGCTCTCTGTGGTCAGGAGGAGGTAAGTTAGGGCACTCTGTGCAGGGAAGTGGAAGTGTGTGGACGAGAGAAGGGGAGCTGGAGGATGAGCAGAGTTAAGGCTCATTCCTAGATGGAGTGCATGGTCCAGATTCCGGTCTCCGAGTTTGTAGGGACACTGCTATTCCTGCAGCCGAAACCGGAGGAAGTAGCAGTTGTAAATGCTCTGTACCCAACTAAGGCTCGGAGGCCCCAGCATCGACGTGTGGGAGCCAGAAGGAAAAGGCTACGGCTGCCTGCCATACGAGAAAGTTCCAAAAGAGAGTCAACAGGGGGAACTTCATTGAACTCAGCACTGCGAATACCCCAGATAAGCGCTAGAACGGAGGCCAAACTACCTATCTGCAGAGAGAGAATTCCAAATTGGCTTCCAGGCTGACCAACTCCTTCTCCATCTGTACTCTGGGTCCTGGACGGCACTTACCAAGTACAGGTAAAGGAACTGCATGACTGTCTGTCATCTTTCTCCTGCGCCTGGCACACGGCTCTGCTACATCCTGCACTGCACACCATCTACCAACTCTTTCATCTGCCCTGCGACTATGGCCCTACCTGTGCAGGGCTTCCTACATCTTAGCTGCACCACAACATCTGTCCCAGAGAAGCGACACTGCAGCGCTGGTCAATCTAATCAGAAACCACAGGTGGCGTCATGTATCATTCACCTATAAACGTAATTCACCCCTTTGCATGGACGCCCAGAGCCACGGAACGGGTCACCACCACCGTGACACATCCCTGTGAGACACCGGCCCGGTACCAATTAACTCCACTGCCCTGGCTGGCCACCCACACTCCATGTCTGATTCATCTTGGACTTGGGAATTCACGATTTGACTTGATAACCCAGGCATGGTATGATAGAAAGAGCTACATGGACTAATGTGAAGTGTGGCCTGCTGCATCATTCACTTTTGGTGGGGATGAAGGACACAAGGAAAGGGGTTCTTCCTGACCAGGAGCCAGCACTTGACGACTCAGTGCTTGCATTTTTTGAAACTTCAGAAGAGGAGGGCATATTTGCTGGAGTCTGTTTCGGCAATGTAAGCCAAAAGCAGTTCCTCATGCTCCGCCTTTAAAAGCAGTTAACCTACTCCCAGAAAATGTAGCCTTCCAGGCGTTCCGGAGCCAGACCATGACGCCGGCTCAACACCTCCTGCCTTAGCTGCTATTGTGCTTTTGCCACTACCAGCAGATGCACCACCACCATCAGCACCAGCTGGCCCCCCCACATCCGTGGCCTGTTCCACCAAACTTCAAAATTTTGCAGAAAATAGACCCAAAATAACATCAGATATATGCCACTGTATCAGAAGCGTACAGCTCTATTCAGTCAAAGGATAATTGTCAATCTCCCTATATATTCCATCTGTCACACAGACGCTCACAGGCTCAGTATGGATTAGACAAGAATATAAAAATTAGACAAAGTGTACAGTAGCATCAGATAGCAGGTATATACAGTATAGTTTAAACATTCTAAATCTCCATAGATATTTGAGGAGGCACACACAGACACTCTCAGGCTCAGTATTGGATTACAAAACAATCTAAAAAGCCGTAAAACGGTAATGGATCTCAAGAGTACAGTTGTACACAGTGTAGGTGTCATTGTTGTCAATTTCAGTATTTATTTCCACAGTCTGAAAATAACTCTCACTTGGTCAGTTTGGATTAGACCAGAATATAACAAGCAGTAAATGGGTAATGTATCCCAAGCGTAGAGCTGTATACAGTGTTGGGGTAATTTTTAAATGTACATCTAAATTGCTGGCGTAACCCATAGACACTCACGCTCAGGATGGATCACACCACAATGTAACAAGAAGATCCGCAAGAAATAATCACACATGTGGAACAATGTTCCAGGTGTCAATGATACACTTAGAGTGTTGGTTGGAGGAGGACTTCCTGGCAAAAAGGGTACAGTATCACCAGATGCCAGGTGTATATATAGCATAGTTTAAACATTAACAATGTACTTCGATATGTCAGGAGTAGTGTTGAGCCACCCCGCTAGTGCTTTGGTTCGTCACACAGGAGGCAAGTTCGTCGAATGTTCGTCGAACGTTCGAAGAACATCGTCGAACCCCATTCGTAGCAATGGCAGGCAAACACAAACACATGCAAACACATAGAAAACAATTACAAAACACCTTTAAAGGTGTCCCAAAGCAGATAAAATGCTCAGAAGACAAAAATAACATATGGAAAAGGGCAACTACATTTAGAAAAGAGGTGGAGGAGTAAAGGAGGAGGTGGAGGAGACACAGATATAGGCTTGTCATGCCCTTATGAAGTCAAGAAAGGCTGGAATAAAAATGTAAAATACAAACCAAAAAAAAAATAAAAAATTCTGAAATCGAACATGATCTTATACCATCGGACTGCCCACCAATAAATTATGGCAACTGCCGATGGGGCAGCGTTATTCCCACGAACCTCCAATCTGCGTCCATGAAGGCAAAGTGTTTGGCTTCCGGGGGCTGTATGATTGCAAAGCTGAACCTTAAAGGAATGTCCAAAAGGGCACCACCAGGATTGGAGCCTTTGGCTTTATTGGACTCCACCCAGGAAACCATAACCATACAAGCTACAGAAAAGATGGACAGATTGCAAGCTTTGTCGTTTCTGTGTGTGGTGTGGTATGTCCGTTTGTAGTTGTGCTAGCGATTTCTCAGCTTTATTCCGTTAACGAAAGAGACTCCGGCATGCCCCCGCGGTACGCGTCAAGCTAACTAGAGGGATACGCGAGGCTCTGGCACGCGGGATCGAGCAATAACAGGTCTATCATGCCCTTACATGTCCGGGGCTGCATGCACGCTACACTGAAAGGACCAGCTTTTGTCGCTTACAGGTGCTGATAACCCGCTGAACACCGTTAGTGATGGGTGTTGTGAGTTCATTTTCCCCTTCGTCACTGGGGTCTGGTGAACTCCCTATTCTGGTAAAGGAAGGTAATGAGCCTGATTATCAGGCACCTGAGTCTAATGAGGATGACTGGCTGAGTGGAGTCACGGACTGGATAAAAGAATGCCGACGCCCTTCTGCCCTGCGGGTGATTTCTCTGTGGACTTCTAGGACACCAGTCTGATTCCTGCTCCTTTCAAGCTAAGTTTTCTGTTTTGCCTGTTAAGCTTTTGGTTTTGTTTTTTCTTTTCCTTGCTTTTCAGTATTCTGCCATTCCCTGCTGGGGTGAGCTGAATCTCCTTTTGCCTGTAGCTCTGTCTTCAGTATATTCCTGAGTACTGACATAGCTTTTTGAAGCCTAGCGTCTTCAGGGCCTTTTTCACTGTCAGTCTGTTGGCTCTGATTTTCATAGGGTTTTTCACGGATTGCAGACAGCAGCCTTCCTGTCCTTTTCTGTCTAGTTAGCTTGGGCCCCTGTTTGCTCAGTCTATCTTTCTGTCTGTGTTAGTATTTTCATCTTGCTTCACCGTCATTATATGTTGGGGGCTGCCTATTGCTTTGGGGTCTTCTCTGGGGCAGTTTAGATTTCCCCTTTCTTTCTTTAGGCCTATTTAATTCTCCGGCTGTGATCGAGGGGTCTAGGGCATCGTAGGAACCCCCCCACGGCTACTGCTAGTTGTGTTGATAGGTTCAGGGGTCTGCAATCCGATAGCTGCCAACTTCTCTGGTTTTCTGGACTTAGCTAGCATTTCTGTTTTTTGCCTCCTACGGTGACTCAATCATAACAGATGGGGATCTGGGATTCCAATTATTCCCAGTGAACGATGATTTCCCAGTAAGTGCAGGTCAACCGCAATTACGGAATTAGGCCTAAGCGGCATTCCTGACAAAATGAAAAAATTACGTGTCCAAACCACAGGTGCTGTAGCTTGCTTAACAGCTTGGCAGCCGTTCTCAGGCCCAGTATGGATTCGACAACATTGTAGAAAGTTGATAAAGAGTAAAGTTTCACCGGAAAACACGTATATATGAAGCATAGTTTACACATTAAAAACCTATGTCTATAGATCAGGAGGCAGGCTCAGACGGTGTCAGGCCCAGTATGGATTAGACGTGATTGGACAAAGGTGAGAAATGGTACATTATCACTGAATAGCAGGTATATATAGCATAGTTTAAACATTTAAAATCTCCGTGTTCTCAGTATGGATTAGACAACAATCTAAAAAGTAGAAAAAAGGAAATGTTTTTGAAGCGTACACAAGCATACACTCTTGGTGGTATTTTTAAATCTTCATATATATTTCTGTCTCAGTAAGACAGTCCAGCCTCTCTGACATAGGAAATGAGATGCATACAATTACTGACATAAAGTCTAGTGATTGCAGAAATCTAGGAATTAACAATCACGGGAAAAACTTTCAACACAATTCTCAGAGGCGATGCTGAACCTCAATTAATTTGTGTGTGGAGACAGCGAAAACATAACTTTGTGAAGAAAGTGTTGCTGTATCGCAGTACCGTTGATCCCATCAGCGTTACTCATCTCCATCAAATTTTAATCACAGGAAGAGATGTAAACATGTTCCTCACTGCCTATCATGATCTGTCACATAACTTTGGAGTGAAAAAGTCATAAGCCACAGGCCATAGGCGATTCTATGGGATTGGCATGAGAGGGCACATTTAAAAATATGCGCCGGAATGTCACGCATGTGTGAGTAGGGAAACTGTGAAAGCTGATGATAAACCACCACTGCATGTCATTGTGAGTCGAGGTCCATAAGAAATGGAAGCCATTGATCATCTGAAGCTAGAGCCCGGCCATCGGGACAGGGCATAGCTACGTCTTAACCATTATCTATCAGTTCAACAAATTTGTAGTGGCAGTCCCAGTGAAGGATTTGACAACCCAGGCTACACAGCAGAGGAGCAGGGAGAGGTAAACATTGCAAATGCTGTGGCCCTGCCCAAGCAAGGGGGGCACACTCATGGGTGTCGGTACTGGCCCCGGGCCCCTCATAGTACGGCGGTGTGTCTGACAGCGGGTGTGCACCCCCACCATCAGAGACACTAGATTGCACAATGAGGGAACCTGTGCCAGTGCCCGTGCCCAAGAGTCAGCCCACCCACCTGTCCAGGGCAACGGCACTCGTACGGTTTGGTGCGCTAGGTGGTGACCCCGTCCATGGGGGGGGCAGCCCAGTTAGGGAGGTTTACAAAATGGCATATGTTGATGTTGGACATTCAGCTGCTGCAAAAGGCGAAATTGGGCAAGTGCGAGGAAGAGGAGGACCAAAGCAAGTCATTTTTCTGGCAACCTAGGTGTCGTCAGGGGAAGATGGGACAAAATCCTTGGAAACCCATGCATGGTTCATTTTAATGAAGGTTAAATCATCCACATTTTGCGTCGATAGACGGGTCCTTTTTTCTGTCAGGATTGATCCAGCTGCACTGAAGACTCTTTCTGATAGCACACTTGCAGCTGGGCAAGAGAGCTCCTGTAAGGCATATTGTGCCAATTCAGGCCAGGTGTCCAGTTTAGCGGCCCAATAGTCAAATGGGAATGACCTGTGCAGGAGAACATCGATATGGGACGAGAAGTAGTTTGTAACCATAGTTGACAACTGCTGTCTCCTGTCACTTTCAATCGATGCAGTATTACCAGTCATGTGAGCGGGACTTGAAAAATCAGTCCACAACATGGTCATGAAACCCCTGCCTCCAATGCCACTTCTGCTGTGTGCACCACGAACACATCTGCCAAGCTGCCCCCGGCCCCTACGGCTCGTGTGAGAACAATCACCGCTGCTGCGTGGTGGGAATGCCTCAATCAACCGGTTTACCAGAGTTGCTTGTTTGTTAGCCAATATTAGGTCAAGGTTCTCCTGTGGCATTATGTTTTGGAATTTGCCATTATAGCGTGGATCCAGGATGCTGGCCAACCAGTAGTCACCATCGTTCATCATTTTGGCAATGCGGGGGTCCCTTTTTAGGATCTGCAAGGCATAATCTGACATGTGTTTCCGGTGTCAATGATGCACTGCGAGTGCTGGGTGGAGGAGCACTTTCTGGCAAATCCACATCCCTCCAGTCAAGCACAAACCCTGTACCAGACCTTGCCATGCCAACATTTTCTCTTGCCCCATGAGAAGCATCCTCCTCCCCGAAATAATCATCCCCATCATCATCCTCCTCCTTCTCCTCTTCCTTCTTCATCCACCTCGTCCAGGAGAGGTCCCAGAGCAGACAATGGCTGACTGTCATCAAGGCTTCCCTCCTCCTCTTCCTCCTCATCTACCTCGGCTGCAGATGTCTGCTCTTTAATGTGCGTCAAAGTTTGCATGAGCAGACGCATAAGTGGGATGCTCATGCTTATGATGGCATCGTCTGCGCTTACCAGCCGTGTGCATTCCTCAAAACACTGAAGGACTTTACAGAGGTCTTTCTGCTTCGACCACTGCACACCTGTCAACTCCATATCTGCCCTCAAAGTGCCTGCCCGTGTATCCTCCCACAAATTCATTACAGCCTGCCTCTGTTCGCACAGCCACTCAACCATGTGCAGGGTGGAGTTGCACCTTGTTGCAACGTCGATAATTAGGAGGTGCTTGGAAAGGTGGAGCAATCGCTGCAGCTTCTGCATACGACTGGAGTGTACCGGCGACCGGCGGATGTGCGAGCACACTCTTTGAACCTTATGGAGCAGGCCTGTTAACTCCGGATAATTATTGAGGAAGCACTGCACCACCAGGTTCAAGGTGTGAGCCAAGCAAGGTATGTGTCTGAGTTATGAAAGGGCTATGGCTGCCACAAAATTCCGGCCGTTATCACTAACTACCTTGCCTGTCTCAAGATGTAGACTGCCCAGCCATGACTCAGTTTGTCGCTGAAAGTAGTCAGCCAGTACCTCCGTGGTGTATCTGTCGCCCAAACACATCATCTGCAACCCAGCCTGCTGACGCTTTCCACTGGCTGATTGATAGGGGGACACCTCATGTGCAACACTGGCAGCTGCAGATGGAGTGCTCGTGCGATTGCGCTCTTTGGATGAGCTTTCGCTTCTGGAGGAGGAGGAGGAGGGTCGAACGCCTACAGCCAACTGTTTTTTATACCGTGGGCTAGGCAGCACTGTCCCACCACCGCTGTCCCCTGTGGACCCTGCATCCACCACATTAACCCAGTGCGCAGTGATGGACACGTAACGGCCCTGGCCATGCCTACTGGACCATGCATCAGTTGTGAGGTGCACCTTTCCACTCACTGAGTGCATGGACAATGCAGTCTTTCACATGAAGGTGGAGGGCTGGGATGGCTTTGCGAGAAAAGAAGTGGCGACTGGGTAGGTCATAGCGTGGTACTGCATAGGCCATGAGTTTGCGGAAAGCTGCAGTTTCAACCAACCGGTAGGGCATCATCTCTAATGAGATTAGTTTGGCAATGTGGGCGTTCAAACCCAGTGTACGCGGATGAGAGGATGAGTACCGTATATACTCGAATATAAGCCGAGATTTTCAGCCCAATTTTTTGGGCTGTAAGTCCCCCTCTCGGCTTATATTTGAGTCATATACACCGGGGGGTCGGAGGGGGAGGGGGGCGGGGGTGTCAGGTCATACTTACCAGTCCTGACGCTGTCTCTTGAGCCCCCATCTTCTCCTCGCTCTCTCTTCCTGCCTTCAGCGGTCACGTGGTACCGCTCATTAAAACTCATGATTATGCGCATATTCATGAGTTTTAATGAGCGGTATCACTTGACCGCTGAACGCAGGAAGAGAGAGCGCGGAGAAGCTGGGGGCTCAAGAGACAGCGTCAGGACGGGTAAGTATAGCGATACTCACCTGTCCTGCGTCCATGGCTGCTTGCTGCTGTCTGTCATCGATCAGTGACTTCAGACAGCAGAGGGCGCTGTGGCGTGACTAGTGCGCGCCGTGCCCCCTGCAGTCTGAACGTCACTGACCGATGACGTGGCAGATAGCGGTGAGCAGCCATGGACGCAGGACACGTGAGTATCTGATACCCAGCGACGGAGATGTGAGTATGTCATTTTTTTTCATTTTTACATGCAGCAGCAGCAGAGGCAGCACATGGGGGAATGATCTCAGGAGCTTCTTATGGGGTCAGCATATGGGGGAATAATCTAAGGAGCTTCTTATGGGGTGAGCATATGGGGGAATAATCTAAGGAGCTTCTTATGGGGTCAGCATATGGGGGAATAATCTATGGAGCTTCTTCTGGGGACACCATATGGGGGAATAATCTATGAAGCATTTCCCACCCTAGGCTTATACTCGAGTCAATAAGCTTTCCCAGTTTTTTGTGGCAAAATTAGGGGGGTCGGCTTATACTCGGGTCGGCTTATACTCGAGTATATACAGTACTTTCTTGTCCTACTCATAGTCTCTGGTAAGGTGAGCTGGACTTGAGAGCTGCATATGGTGGAACTAGCGGTGGACATGGTGGACTGAGAGAGGGTTGGTGATGGTGATGGAGTTGGTGTTCTTTCTGATGGCCTAGATTCAGTCTTTCGTTGATATAACATTGTGATTCCCTGACTGCTTTGGCCTGGCGACGACACCTCAACATTTGCTGCTGGTGGTGTGCTAACTGGTGGGCTTACAGTGGGGGAAACAGCGTTGCTGACTATCTTCTTTGGGAGCAGTTGCACATGTGGTACGTGAGGTTTGGTAGTCCGTCCACGCTTGCAAGTGCATGGTGGTTAAATGTCTAAGTATGCAACTGGTATTCAAATTTCTCAGATTTTTCCCTCGGCTAAAGGTCTTTGCGCACTTCCTACAGATAACCTTTGCCTGATCATTAGGATTTTGTTCAAAAAAGTGCCACACTGCACTCTTCGTACTATGGAAGACATTTTGAGGCCTTGCACGCTGTGCTATTTTGACCGTCTGGCCAAGCTGTTCTGCAACTCTTTTGCTTTTTGTAACCCGTTTTTGGACGGCTCCGGGCCTGCCAAATAACAGCTGTTGCGATGTCGATGCCTGCTGTGGATGCTCCTCCTCCTCTTCTGAGTTATTGGCAGCGGCACCCTCTTCCCCCAATAGATGCCAATCTGGGTCAACAACTGGGTCATTCATCACCTCCTCTTCAATGTCATGTGCACCTTCCTCTGTGTCACCGTGTATGGTGGTATAGTATGCGGGAAGGGGCACCTGAGTTTCATCAGGGTTAGATTCTGGCTCAGTACACTGCGAGGACAATGTAGTGCTCTGAGTGAATGTACCAGCAGATAAATCTAGCAGTGGCTGTGCATCAGTGCACTCCATGTCAGATTCATTTTGGACTGGGGAATTCACAATTTGACTTGATAACCCAGGCATGGTATGAGAAAAGAGCTCCATGGAGTAATCTCTAGTGTGGCCTGCCGCATCCTTCATTTTTGGTAGGGGTGAAGGACACAAGGAAAGGTGTTGTTCCTGACCAGGAGCCTCCACTGACGATGCAGTGCTTTTATTTTTTGAAACTTCAGAAGAGGAGTCGATAGAGCTGGAGGCTATGTCAGCAATGTAAGCCAAAACTTGCTCCTGAAGCTCCGGCTTTAAAAGCAGTTTACCTACTTCCAGAAAAGGGAGCCTACGAGGCCTTGTGGAGCCAGACAATGACGCCGGCTCACCACCTCCTGGCTTAGGTGCTATTGTGGTTTTGCCACAACCAGCAGAAGCACCACCACCAACACCACCATCAGGACCAGCTGGCAACCCCCGCCCACTTCCACGGCCTCTTCCACCATACTTCTTCATTTTTTTTAAAAAAGGTACCCAAAATAACAACAGCTATTTGGTACTGTAAAACAAGGTAAAGGGTCTATAGAGTATTGGTGAGAATTTGAATCTCACTGTAGATTGGAGGACGCTGAACTATTGTCTCAGGCCCAGTAGAGATTACACCGCAATGTGACAGGCAGAAATTGGCTGGTGTATGAGAAGGCAGAAGCTGTATATAGTATTGGTGAGAATTTGAATCTCAATGTAGATTGGAGGACGCTGAACTATTGTCTCTGGCCCAGGACAGATTACACCACAATGTGACAGGCAGAAATTGCCTAGTGTATGACTAACTGCAAGGTGTATATAGAATTGGGCAGAATTGGAATCTCCCAAGAGTGTAGGTCTGTAAGAACGGACAAATTCCTTGGCTTTTTCTTGCAGAGTCACACACAGATAGCTTCAATTTCGCCGTGATAACAGCCAGTACACGGTACTGTGTGAGGAGCGTTCACCGCTGTACGGTGTGTGAAAAAATGAACGCTCAGTAACTCACCAGGACAAAACAATAAAATTTTGATTGCTTTGAAAAAAGCAGTTTGCTCAGCAGTGTGAAAACAGCAATGCAGCTATCAGGGAGCCTTAAAAGGCTGCCTAATAACCAACAGAGCTGATGCACCGAAATATAGCCTCCCCTTGCACTGCACAGTAACTGGTGTGTTGTACAGGCAAAATTGCTAGCAGCAGAAGTAGTTTTTAGTATCTTCTTCCCTGCCTAACGCTCTCCCTACAGAATCGGCAGCAGCAGCAGCTCTCCCTATTCTGAGATCAGCATAAGTAACATGGCGGTCAGCGTGCACACCCTTTTATACCCCCTGTGACGCCACACAAAGCAAGCCAATCTCTTGCATGCCCTTCACAAACATGGTGGTAACCGGTGCCAATGTCATCACGTTGCCCACAGTGTCCGTTCTTCCTGATTGGCTGAAAAAGGGTGCAAAAGCATCTTTTGAAACGCGACTTCGGCGCAATGGTCGCCGACCTCGTGGCTGAACTCATACTAAGGTCGGGTTTCGTTTCATGAAACCCGACTTTGGCGAAAGTCGGCGGCTTTTGAATTTTTTTGACCCGTTTTGCTCAACTCTACTCCTGGCATATTTTTTGTGCAGCCCCTGTCATGGACCGTTTCAAACGCTGGGGCCCTGCCATTTATTTTTTTCAGTGACGTTACCACTAATTTGGTGTAGTGTCAATTTGTGATAAGACACCACCTGGGAACTTACTTAGGTGTGCCCCTGCCCAACCGTGGTTTTTTTTGACTGTGTTAACCCTTGGCACGCCAGGGGTGAAGATTGTGATATTAAAAGCTGCGGGCGCCATTTTCTTTTTATGGATGACGTCATCGCAAATCAGAGGGTGTACTAAATTAATCTGAAACACCTCTTTGGACCTTCCTCATCTGTCCCCCTTCTCATTTGGTGGTTTTTCGCCCCTTTTTGGCCTTTTTTACCCCAGGCACACTGGGGGTGAAGATTCTGCTCCAGGCGCTGCCCCCCCTCCCTCCTGCTGACGTCACTGCTAATCTGGCGATGTACTAAATTAATACAAGACTCATCTTCGGACATTCCTTTGGAGTGCCCTTCCCTAACTGGGGGTTTTCGCCCTCCTTAGACCTTGCTTACACTGAGCACACAAGCTGAGAAGATCCTGCAGCGCTCGAACTTTCTTCCTCCTCCATAAGACTTCACCCCGGTCATTGAATGAATCAGACACAAGAATTCTGTTTGACTTCATTGTGAGTCTTCTCTGAGGCGGCCCCTACCCGTCCGGGTGGTTTTTGCTCCCCTCTGTCTGTATCCTCATCTGGCACACAAGCAGTAAGGATCCGGCTGCGGGCACGTCCATCTTCTCTCCTCCCACTGACTTTCACCAGGTTTCAGTGCTCATCTTTATTCTGGTTGCTGCTGCTGGCTAGCTGAGTGTTTTGGACTTTGTGTGACTGCGTCATTATCGGCCACGCCATTGGTACGGTCTCTGTTATAGCACGCTGCTTACGCTGACCCCCAATCTCTCCGGCATTTTATTTTTCGATTTCCCTGCTTGTGTCGCCACTTATGGTCACGGCCATCTGGTTGGTGGGTTTTGTGTCACTGCCGCTGGGGGGACGGCCATTTTGTTGGTTGGATTAGCAGATGCAGCTTCTCTATTTCTTGCTTAATATCATTTTTCTGACACATTTCGTCATTGAGCAGGGGAAGGGGGAGTGTATTGCTCTGGGTGGTTACATCTAGAGAGTTATTTCTCTTATTTACTGTTTTAAATGGCAGTTGGAATTTTTTAAGATTTACAAATTTGAGGGGACAGGTTCTGCCTTTAGTTTTAAATTGAGACAATTATAAATAAAAAATAAAACTGAAACATATATAAACATAATAAAATAAATAACATTATTTAATAAATAACAAAAATAACCTAAATTAATCAAAATAATTAATACGGATTATATACAGTATATAACAAGTCTATGTAGTTTACTTATGTAGCTGTTGACATTTCATTGCCAAGGTCCACTCTAGCTAATTCTTGTTCCCTTGGCCCTCTTTTTGGGAGTGGGGCTGCCATTGCCTAGCCAATAGGTAATCATTTGGGCACATCTTTGCGGAACCTTGTCTAACATACCCACAACTTCCTATTTTACCTTTCTTCAGGTCTTAGTAATATAGCTTGGCAAAATGAGTCAATTTAATTCAAAATTGCCTACGGCTAAATCTACAGTTGCTTCTAGATTTCAAAGGCAAAATAAAGACACCAAGTCTAATCGTGTTCCTTCTAGGGACTCGGTTGATTTATTGAGTCCGACTAAGTCGCGTTCTCCTATTGAGCGGACACCCTCACCATCCTCTCTCAGGACCCTCTCTCCTTCCTCATCCACATAAAAGACTTGCTCAGCAGAGTCAGTTGTGGCACATCTCTCTTCAAATGTTCATTCTGAGACCATGGATCTCTCCTCCTCCAGCAAGAGGAAGGGTGCGCAGTCCTCCACTGCCAATTCCTCAGAGGAGGATTCTAGGTCTTCTTCACCCAGCCCTACTCCAAAAAAGCCTAGACCGAAGCCTGAGGAAATATCTATGTCTTCTTTGTCTTCTGGGGCCTTTCCTGACGCAACTTCCCTTGAGGCGTGTATGAATACTCTAGTTGAAAAACATAGCGCCAGGTTGCGTCTGGTCATGGAAAACCAGACAAAGATTTTCCAAGAGACTCTGGAGCATTTTACTTCAAGGTTGGATAACCATGAGCTTCGGTTGGGTGAATTAGAGAAATCGAATGAGCTATCTCTGAAACACCAGTCTGATTCTAAATCTGAGGTGCATCAGTTAAAGCTTAAATTGGCCGATCTGAAGGACCGTTCCCGTCGTAATAATATCAAGATTAGGGGAATATCGGAGGATTTTTAGGAGAATGATTCCAAATTTATCGGATACGGATCTTATCATTGATCGTATCCATCGCCTCCCCAAACCTCGTTCCATCCCTAAGGACCTACCCAGAGACGTCATACTGAAAATTCATTTCTACCACATTAAAGACAAAATTCAGAATTTGGTAAGAATTAAGGGAGGATTCCCGGATCCATATCAACATCTAAAGTTGTTTTCCGGTCTATCTAAAGCGACTATTGAGGGTGGGAAACACTTTCGTTCACTTACCTCCGTTTTGAGGGAGAGAGGCCTTCCTTACAAATGGGGCTTTCCTCTACGCCTCATTTTTAATTTCAAGGGGAAAAATGCAATTTTTCCTACCCCTGAGGAAGGGTTCCTGTTTTTGAAATCTCAGGGTGTCGGTTGGTAAAAGTGTTGGTAAAAGTTGGTAAAAATAAAAGTGTTGGTTCACTTTTATTTTTGTTTAACACTCCTATTTTCATCAGTAACTGCTCTGTTCTAGTCATATTCCATCGGGACCATTTTCTCTCGCAATGAAAATCAAATTGGCCACGTATAATGTCAGAGGTCTTAATAGCCCTAGGAAACATTTTTTCCATTCGCCATGAATTCAATAGAGCCCAGCTTGACATTGTATGTTTCCAAGAGAAAAAATTCAAATCCAGTTCTCACCCTACCTTTATAGATAAAAATTATCCACATTTTTTTGAATCCTCTGGGCCCAAGAAAAAGGCAGGAGTGTTCACTCTAATCAGAAATTCCCTTTCATTTGAGTTCATAGAAGAAGTTAAAGATGAGAGAGACAATTACCATACTCTAATTTGTAAGTTAAACCATTCTGAAAAAACAATTTTTCCCAAAACTGGATCCTTCACTGTCTGCAACTGAGTTGCGTGCACTGGATGATCTAGAATCCTTGGAAGCGGAGAATCTGCAGGCTGAGAGCTCATTGGTTCCCGTGCATCTCTATCGTCGGTCACAGATTTTTCCCCCCTTATCTGCCTGCCCTCAAGTGGAAATTTTTGTTAAACTGGTCAGAGATGAGATATCCAAATTACATCCTGGTATTACTAATGACAATCTCTCTCTACCTCAAAGACGGGCAATTAATTCACTTAAAGAGATGAAGGACGTTGTCATCAAATGGGCAGATAAGGGGGTAATGTAGTTCTCTGGCCGACAGAGATGTATGAAACAGAAGCCTTTAAACAACTTAATAATAAGGACTGCTATAGACGCCTTGATTCAATACCTTTGTCAGGATTTTATAAGGAACTTGCTCATGTCCTTGATGATGGAGTTGAGTATAATGCCATTTCCAACAGGATGAAGGATGGATTGTTACCAGATTCTCCAATAATCCCCACCTTTTACCTCCTTCCTAAAGTTCACAAGGACCCCCTATACCCACCAGGCAGACCCATAGTCTCGAGATTGGGGGGTCTTTGTGAACCAGCCTGTAGATTCATTGACTTTTATCTTAAGAAATGCGTAGAGACACACCCCTCCTTTGTACGGGACACCACAGATGTCCTTAGGAGATTAGATGATCTTGTTTTGGATAAAGATATGTGGCTCGTTACTTGCGACGTGGAGTCCCTTTACATGTCGATATGTCACAGTCACTGGATACAGGCCAGTAAGTTTTTTCTTGAAATGACCAATTTGGAACCCAATCTGATACAATTCATATTGGATCTGTTACTTTTTATTTTGACACATAATTTTTTTGTGTTCAAGGACCGCCCCTTCCTACAGCTCCAGGGAACGGCTATGGGGGCTGCTTGTGCGCCCTCATATGCTAACCTTTTCCTGGGGCTGTGGGAGAGGGACACGGTCCTTGACACACCTGGTCATAATCATGTTGTCTCGTGGCTGCGATATATCGATGACATTATGTTCATCTGGCAGGGCTCCGTGTCGCAACTTGAGACCTTTTTAGGTCACTTAAACATCAATGACTATAACATCAGACTGACTTGGAAATATAGTCAACAAACCATCGACTTCCTGGATCTTCTGATCTCTAAAGGCCCTGATGGTATACTTTGTATGGATATTTTCTGTAAAAGTACGGCTACTAATGCATTGCTGCATTATACATCCTCCCATCCCCCACAACTTAAAAACTCTATACCAATTGGCCAATTTTTGAGGGCACATCGCATTTGTTCTGATGAGACCACCTTTTGCCACCAAGCTGGCGAATTATTCCGTCGTTTCAAGGACAGGGGATATAACATTAGAGATATCCTTAGAGGTATTTCTCGAGCGGCGTATATTGATAGAGATACGCTCTTGCATAAACCCTCTAAACAAGCGACTGCTAATACTGATTATACGCCACGGTTTATTACTAAATTCAATTCTAATTGGAAGAATATTAATGATATCCTCAGAAGGCATTGGTCAATTTAATTGACCGATAAAGAATTACGACAGCAATTGACTCCATACCCATCAATTACATGGCGCAAGTCCCCCTCTTTGGGTGACATTCTCTGTCGAAGTCACTATATTCCACCCAAAAAGAATCCCTTTTTTTCATCTAATAAAGGCCCACCATGGGGTTGTTTCCCATGTGGCCAATGTTCAGCTTGTTCTAATATATTGCGGACCAAGGATTTTTTCGACTCATCTAAATCAAAAAAAATTCCAGATCGTCCATCATATCACCTGCAACACAGAGGCAGTGATATATTTTGCTAGCTGCCCCTGCGAGCTCATATACATAGGAATAACTACTAGATCTCTAAAAAAACGTGTGCAGGAACATATCAGAGACATTAAAAATGCGTCAGACTGTCTTGAACCCTACCTCCTTAAAACCATTCCTAAACATTTTTTTGATAAACATAATTGTGATCCGAAGGGTTTTCTAGTCCGGGGGATAGACCATGTTTACATGGGAATACGTGGCGGCAATCTCAAGCAGAGATTGCTTCAAAAAGAAACCAGATGGATGACCGTTTTAAATACCCTCACCCATAGAGGTCTCAATGAGGCCATCAGCTTCAAGCCTTTTCTTTAGGATTTTAGTTCACCTTTTTTAAGCTCACTTTTGTCTGGGTATTTTTATCCCTTTCTTTTAACTTTCTTTTATTCTTTTCCTATAGTGTTTCCATGCCTCATATGCCAATCGGTATCTTGCCTTAGAATGGATGTATTGCTGCAGATTGATCATAAGTAATGACCAATGACGATCAATGTCCGTAGTGACATTCCATTTTTCGGAGAAGACTTTTTTCTGTCAACGGATATTTTTTATCTGCTAAAGTCATTTTACTTGTCATATTCTATAACATGTTGGGTTTATGTAATTGTTAATCCCTATGTTTCACATTATATTGGATATGACGGCTATATTGAACATGTCCGTCTTTATATTTGCCTCTTTTTCTTGGATTTAAATATGACAAATATTTATAGTTAGGTATTATTAATTATGATGTTTTCATGATTCTGTATATCTTGTATATTCATTTGCTATATATCTGTTCCCAGTTATATTTTAAATTGCTAGTTACTAGCTTGTATTCGATCTTCTGTGGAATTTGTTTAAATCCTCCTTTCATCTAGTTTATGGCACAGACGCACTACACGCGTGCGCTGTGACCCCGCCATGGCGTCGGGATGACGCGCGCGTTGCCTGGGCGATGTGTAATGATGATCAATCGATCCTCCTGCTCATGGCTGTGGGCGCACGTGCGCTCCTCCCCCTCCATGGGCGGGCACAACACGTTGGATGTGCGCTGATTTGCTAAGTAATTTCGGCTGGACTATAAAATAACCCATGACGCTGCTCATAGACCACGCCTCCTGATGAAACCACAAGGAAGTGGTGAAACGCGCATCGAGGCTTAAGAGGGTCCCCTCCTGTCTCCTGCTCTGCGACTGCACTGAATCATGTCCGAAGGTAATGAATTCTAGAGATTCTGCTGTTACCCTGTGCTTATATATTTCACTAGAATCCAGTTTATCTATAACCATATCGGACACAGTTAGTTAACTACCAATTGACCTTTTTCCATCAGACTCTTGCTTTCTTAGCTGTCAGTATCAGCTGTTATAGCTGCAGTGCTGCCGCTCTGTGGAGTTCAGGAGGCGCTCATTTCTTCTTTTTCTTTTTCTCTGTAAGGAGTGTGTCGTACCTTTAATCTACATGCATGCAACGGATATTATTGTATAAATTTTTACATCATATTCACCCTGCCATCTTTTGTAATGGTTGCTGCTGTGAAGTTATGCCCTTTACTCCACACCCTTTTCTCCTCTTCCCCTCCCCCTCATTCCCTGCCTACAGTGTGTGCATACCCATGATATAACTTTTTGTCACTTTTTTCATGACTAATAAATTTTTGCATGATTTCTAGACATTTTGTGAGCCTCTATTTTTCATTCAGGGTTGTCTGCTACATGATAACATTTTGAGCATTCAAATATACATCAATGTGTAGCTTCAATTTTATTGGGTTTAGACAACATTATTATTATTACTTTCATTATCTTCTAGATATTCCCCTGTCGGTAGCTTTTTCTCTTTTTTGGTCTAAAAAAAAAATTCTGATTATACTATTGTCAATATTTATGTTCCCCTAAAGGGACAAATCAAATTTTTAAACAAATTGGTCAAAAAAATTAACTCAGTAAGGAAAGGTTCATTGTTATTTTCCGGGGATTTTAACATGGTTCCCAATGGTTTTTTAGATTCCTCCGCCCCAAATAGGCATAAGATGGAATCTCTCAATACTTGGCTATGCGGGAACGAACTTTTTGACACCTTTCGATGCCTGAACTCCACTACTATAAAGTTTAGCCATTTCTCTGATCCCCATAATACGGCTTCCAGGATAGATCTGATCATAACTGATATCTTCTCACTCCCCAAATTTCAGTCAGTTAATATTTTCCCTAAATCGATCTCACATCATGCCCCTGTCGTTGCTGAGTTCTTGGATGGACCTGCCACCAATAGACAATTCCTCTGGAAGTGTAATTCCTCTCTTCTTCATGTCCCAAATGTAAATTCCGAAATATCCACAGCCATATCTAATTATTTTAAAGAAAATGACTCGGGTCTCACTAATCCTTATTCTTGTTGGAATGCCCATAAGGCAGTTC
Organism: Dendrobates tinctorius; assembly: GCF_039654945.1. NCBI lineage: Eukaryota > Metazoa > Chordata > Amphibia > Anura > Dendrobatidae > Dendrobates > Dendrobates tinctorius. The sequence goes on from NW_027361776.1 coordinate 11,279,352, forward strand.
TGAGAGGACTGCCTATACAAATTTCCTCTAGAATAAAAAAAGCTAACAGAAATAAAATAATGAATTTACAAACACTCATTAAAGACAAGGAGTCTTCTCTTGCCGCCAATTCCTCTCCTTGCCCCATTCTAAAAGCGGAACTCTCCAAACTCAGACAAGATCTCAGATCTCTGATCTTCTCATTTTACAATTCGGCGCTTAAAACTTCTAAATTCAAGCAATATTCCAACCTTAATCGTCCCTCCCGGTATATGACAAATAGGCTTAAAAAGCTCTGATGTAGGAATAGAATCGATGCCATCTCTTCCCCCAAAGGAATACTCTTATCTCATCGCCAAGAAATAGCTATTTCATTTGCCAAATTCTTCCATGATCTATATAATATTAATCAAAATTCCCCTCAGCACCAGCCAAGTCAATTGGATGTCCAATCTTTTCTATCATCAGTAAACCTTCCCAAATTAGATGATACAGATATAGACTTCCTTTCTTCACCATTTTCTGAAAAAGAAATCTTAGGCTAGTTTCACACTAGCGTTTATTCCACGCAGCGCACTGCGCCGTTAAGCCCCACCCCCTGCCGGCTCCCTGCCCGCCCCATCCGGTCATCGCCACCTACTATCACACATGGACGCTTGCGATCTGTGCACCCTATCTTTAGCATAGGGTGCGCTGGCCATGTGCTAGTAGGATTTTGGCGTGCGCTGCGCACTTTTGAAGGTGCACCGAGCGCGCCGAAATGCAACATGCTGCGTTCGGCGCACACGGGCGCACCTTCAAAAGTGCGCAGCGCACGCCAAAATCCTACTAGCGCACGGCCAGCGCACGATCTGCGCACCCTATGGTAAAGTAGGTGGCGATGACCGGATGGGGCGGGCAGGGAGCCGGCAGGGGGCAGGGCTTAGCGGCGCCGTGCGCTGCGTGGAATAAACGCTAGTGTGAAACTAGCCTTAGACACCATAAAACAGTTAAAAACTTTCAAAGCCCCTGGTCCAGACAGCTTTACCAATGACTACTATAAAAGTTTTGGTCCACTTTTAGCTCCCCACCCCACAAAAATGTTTAATTCTGCCTCTGAATCAGGTAATTTCCCAAATAAAATGCTTGAAGCCACAATAATCCTCATACCCAAATCTAACTCAGACCATACCCAAATGAAAAATTTCCGTCCCATCTCCCTGATAAATACTGATGCTAAAATATTTTCTAAAATATTAGCAATCAGTTTCCTCCAAAGTTCATAGCAAACGATCAAATAGGTTTTATTCTTATTAGGTAGTCAGTTGATGGCACGAGAAGATTAATAAATCTAATTAAATTAATAAATTCCAACAGGACTAGGGCCTGTTATGAATGAGTCACCGGAGGAGGAAAAAACAAAAATACAAGCTAAGTCCAGAAAACCGGAGAGGTTGGTAGCTAGCGGATTGCAGACCCCTGATCCTATTCACAACAACTAACAGTAGCCGTGGGGTGTTCCTATGGTGGTCCTAGACACCTCGTTCAAAGCCGGAGAACTAAATCAACCTAAAGAAAGAAAGGGGAAATCTAAACTGCCCCATAGCAGACCCCAAAGCAATAGACAGCCCCCAACATGTATTGACGGTGAAAACAGATGAAAACACAAACACAGACAGAAAGACAGGCTGAGCAAACAATGGGGCCCTCACTAACTAGATAGGACAGGAAAAAAAAGCAACTGTCTGCAATCACGCAAAAACCCTGCCAAAAATAATGTCCAACACGTCTGATAGAAAAGGCCCTGAAGTCACTAGACTTCAAAATCACTATATCAGCACTCAGGTATATTCTGAAAACAGAGCAAAGAGATCAACTGATCAGAGACAAAAATGTCCCAACCAGGGCTGGCTGAACACAAACACTAAGTAAACCAGACAAAATCTCATGGAACAATAGCAGAGCAAAAACTTAGCTTTAGTAGACAGGACTAAACTGGAGGCCAGAGCTCAGAGCAGAGAGGATCACCAGCAACCCAGCAGGGCGTCGGCGGCCTTATATCCACTTAGAGATTCCGGATGTCCAATCACACTCCACCTGTTCAGATGACTGGTTTTTCCCATCCAAATCAATTTCACTACCTCCTTTCACCAGCAGAGGGAGTTCATCAGACATCAAAGGTGAAGGAGAAAATGAGCTCATAACAGGGGCCTCTATAATATCTCTCGACGCTGAAAAGGCCTTTGACAGCCTCAATTGGAACTACTTGATCGCTACTCTACAGAAATTTGGTTTTACTTCAAAAATTCTCTCAAGCATCTCGGCTCTATACTCTAATCCTACAGCAAAAGTCTACATTAATAATCATTTATCCTCTTCTTTCAAAATAACCAATGGCACGAGGCAGGGTAGCCTCCTTTCGCCTCTCCTCTTTGTTCTGGCAATGGAGCCTTTGGCCCAAATGATAAGAGTAAACCCGGACATCCAAGGTATTAAAGCCGGGCTTAGAGACTTCCGAATCAGCCTATTTGCTGATGATATTGTAATAACAGTCTCGAATCCACTCACTTCAATTACTAAACTTCAACTTTTACTCTTAGAATTTTCAAAGATCTCATACTTCAAGGTAAACGAATCTAAATCTAAAATATTGCCTTTAAACCTAACTAACGCTCAAATAGAGGAAATCCAGCATATTTCCCCATGGAGTTGGACATATATATCATATTACTTACCTAGGTTTAAAATTTTCTAACAATGTCAACTTAATATGTCCTCTCTCATTCAGTCAATTTCCAAAGACATGGCATCATACAGCGATAGGGAACTCTCGTGGTGGGGTAGGATCTCCACCTTTAAATCATACATTTTACCCAAAATCCAATATGTTTTTCACTCCCTTCCCCTACCAATATCCACACCATATCTTACAAGCTTACAAACCCGAGCCCATAACTTTATATGGGGAGATAAAAAAGCGAGTACGTCATCAAATATTTTATACAAACCTAAGCGTTTTGGCGGAGTCGGGCTACCTAACATTTCAGCTTACTATTACACTTTTCTGATTAAACAAAGTCTTGCTTGGTGGCCTCAATTCAATCCTCCAGCCTGGTATGATCTGGAATACTTTTTTAATAAGAACGTCCCACCCTTTCATTTAATCTTAAACTGTCTTATTCTCAAGAAAGATCCCCCCCACTCGCATCCCATTTTTCATGCGACTATAGAGGCCTGGAAGATTTTATCTAGACCCAAAAGAGGACAGAAAGGATTTGACTTTATTGAAAAGTTGTCTCTTCATACTATCTGCTCACTTTTTCACCAGGATATTAATCCTTTGTGGGCAGATTTAGGTATCACCAAACTCAAGGATCTTTATTCTGATTCAACTTGTATCCCCTTTAGACAAATTAGAGAAAAGTTCAAAATTCCCTTTTCATCCTTCTGCCACTATACAATTTTAAAAGACCTAATTGATTGCTTTTTACAGGCAAAACCCAGAATCTCTGAACCGGTGGCTAATCTTTTTAATAATCTTAATCATAGTATATTTTGGTCTTCTTATTATCTATATAATTGGCTGAATAAAAGTTTTGAATTTGTAAAAACGCACAACATTCTGAAATGGGAATCAGATTTTCGCATAAATCTAGACCCTGCTGAGTGGGAACATGCCTGTGAAATTTCTTGCGCCTCCTCCATCACAATGTCCTTGCAGGAGTCTCATCACAAAATTTTGTCGAGATGGTTCTATACTCCTGCTAGGCTCTCCAAGATCAATCCCGAATTCTCCCCGGATTGCTGGAGGGGTTGTGGTCACTATGGTACCATATCTCATATCTTTGGTATTGCCCCCTTCTTAAGCCCCTATGGAAAGATATATCAAACCTTATTAATTCGTTGCTCATCAAACCCATCTCCATCACTCCCCAACTAGCTCTCCTTTCTCTCAATTCAGACAATATAGATAATCCAACAAGCCCCCTAATTATTCACATACTGCTAGTTACAAAAAACTCAATCGCTTTTCACTGGAAATGGCCCGATCCACCCAAATTTCAGAATATCAAGGATATGTTAACCCTCCATAGATCCTTTGAACATAAGTTCGCTACGATCAATAACAACCTCACTAAATTCACCAAAAAGTGGTCGCGATGGATGGAGTTGTTTCACTTTTATTGTAATTCTGATGAAATGGGTATTCATTTTAGTTACTGTTCACATTGTTATATGTTACAAGTGTTTTATGTGACTTGTTATCTTTTGTCTATTTTGACATTTGGGGCCACCTGGTCCTTTTCCCTGTTTCCTCCCTCCCCCCTCCCCTCTCTCTCCTTTCCCTTCCTTTATATTGTTAAAACCCCAATAAAATGTTTGGAAAAGGAAAATCTAAGAATACTATTTGTTTTGTTTTAAACATCTTTTTATTGTTTTAACATAGACAAAATAACAATATATGCGACAAGTACGAACAAGTATCATTGACTTCATAGATTTTCATCCGGACGCTTCGAACAACTGTTAGCAGCTCTTTTGTTGCTATTTGTGGCATTTTGCTATATGACAGAACAGACAATAGCAAGGTAATGAGAAACTTAAACTCGTAACTCCAAGACATTAGTCGCATCAGAGTATAAACTTTCAATTAAATACAAAGATAGAAGTTAGAGAGAAGGGGAAAAATATAGAAAAGGAAAATATTTGGGGGTAGGGTGGGATAGGAATTTCAACAGGAGTAGTGTTCAGTCGGTAGTTATTTTGCCCTGTTTGTCTGGTTAGTCAATCAGTGTTGCTTCAAGTTTAGCTGATCTTGGGGCAGATTGATATGATTTACTGAGGGTTTAGTAAGTTTAAGTATTTATCTGTTTCTCTAAAGAGTGTCCATGGCGCCCAAGTCGAACTGAATTTATTCATCTTAAAGGTCGTACTGGCAATTATTTCTTCTATGTAATATATTTGGTTTAGTTTGTGCAACCATTCAGTCAGGGTAGGGCAGTTCTGTGTTAGCCAATGTAAGGTGATAAGCATTTTAGCTGCTGCTAATAAGTACATAAGAAGATTTTTGTGTTTATATTGTGCAGTGTCACCAGACCAGTTTAGAAAGATCAACTTAAGGGATGGAGGGTTTGGAAGCTGACAGAGTCTCGCAGAAATTTTAAGCAGATTTTCCCAGAAAGGTTAAATTTTATCACACTGCCACCAAATGTGGAGGTATGATCCTCCCTCACCAAGACATCTCCAGCAATTGGAGGATGTCACAGGTTGCCAGATCATTCTTGTGTCAGGGGTGGTAAACCACCTAGTAAGGACCTTATAAGAGTTTTCTTGGACCCTTACACAACCAGAAGGACCATACGAGTTTTTATGTATCTTTTCAACTTCCCATTCTTGCAATTTAACCTCGAGGTCTCTTTCCCATCTATAATAATAAATGCCCTAACCAGCTTCCGGTTGTAACAACTTCCGTCCAGTTGTAACCGGTGACGTCACCACACACACACGCACATGTTAACCCTCAACACACCACACCGCCTCAACACACACTCCTCTCACCTTTCACCTCCACTCATGTCCACTCACTCTTTCACTCCACATACGTTCCTTTCTCTCACTCCGTTTCTCATACTCACACCGTCATCGTCGCTGCCCCGACATCTTCCTCCGCCGCCATGATCCAGGATCCAGACATTCTCCAGGCCGCCGACATGTTCTTGCGGGACGCCATCTTGGATGTCGTGAAGTCCCGCGAGATTCAAGATGGCGTCGCCGCAACAATATGTCGCTGGCGTGGACGACATCGGGATCCAAAAAGATGGCGTCAGCGAAATCTCGCGAGATTACGCCGACGCCATTTTGGATCCCGATGTCGCCAATGCCAGCGACATGTTGTTGCGGCGACACCATCTTGAATATCGCGGGGCTTCACGACATCCAAGATGGCGTTCCGCAAGAATATGTCGCTGGCGTGGGCGACATCGGGATCCAAAATGGCGTCGGCGTAATCTCGCGAGATTTCGCCGACGCCATCTTTTTGGATCCCGATGTCGTCCACGCCAGCGACATGTTGTTGCGGCGACGCTATCTTGAATATCGCGGGATTTCACGAAATCCAAGATGGCGTCCCGCAAGAACATGTCGGCGGCCTGGAGAACGTCTGGATCCTGGATCGCGGCGGCGGAGGAAGATGTCGGGGCAGCGACGATGACGGTGTGAGTATGAGAAACGGAGTGAGAGAAAGGAACGTATGTGGAGTGAAAGAGTGAGTGGACATGAGTGGAGGTGAAAGGTGAGAGGAGTGTGTGTTGAGGCGGTGTGGTGTGTTGAGGGTTAACATGGCAAGAGGTGTTAACGACGTCGGCGAAATCACGCGAGATTTCGCCGACGCCATCTTGCATTCGTGAAATTGCGTCATTTATCTCACGCCGACTTGCTGTGCGGACGCTTGGCATTGCCTGTACCACCATAACTACTGCTGCCTTGGTCCTATGCCTGTTTACTGCCGGTGTCTAATTACTGGACCAATTTGCCTGTACCGCCATAACTACTGCTGCCTTGCTCCTCTGCCGGTGTCTAATTACAGGACCAGTTTGCCTATACCGCCATAACTACTGCCTTTGTCCTCTGCCGGTGTCTAATTACAGGGCCAATTTGCCTATACTGCCATAACTACTGCTGCCTTTGTCCTCTGCCAGTGTCTAATTACAGGGCCAATTTGCCTCTATCGCCATAACTACTGCTGCTTTGGTCATCTGCCTGTTTACTGCCGGTGTCTAATTTCAAGGCCAATTTGCCTCTACCGCCATAACTACTGCTGCCTTGCTCCTCTGCCGGTGTCTAATTACAGGGCTAATTTGCCTCTACCGCCATAACTACTGCTGCCTTGCTCCTCTGCCGGTGTCTAATTACAGGGCCAATTTGCCTCTACCGCCATAACTACTGCTACCTTGCTCCTCTGCCGGTGTCTAATTACAGGGCCAATTTGCCTCTACCGCCATAACTACTGCTGCATTGCTCCTCTGCTGGTGTCTAATTACAGGGCCAATTCGCCAATACCGCCATAACTACTGCTGCCTTGCTCCTCTGCCGGTGCCTAATTACAGGGCCAATTTGCCTCTACCGCCATAAGTACTGCTGCCTTGCTCCTCTGACTGTTCACTGCCTGTGTCTAATTACAGGGCCAATTTGCCTCTACCGCCATAACTACTGCTGCCTTGCTCCTCTGTCGGTGTCTAATTACAGGGCCAATTTGCCTCTACCGCCATAACTACTGCTGCCTTGCTCCTCTGCCGGTGTCTAATTACAGGGCCAATTTGCCTCTACCGCCATAACTACTGCTGCCTTGCTCCTCTGCCGGTGTCTAATTACAGGGCCAATTTGCCTCTACCGCCATAACTACTGCTGCCTTGCTCCTCTGCCGGTGTCTAACTACAGGGCCAATTTGCCACTACCACTTCATAACTACTGCTGGGCAATTACAGGGTCAATTAGTATCTGTTTACTCTACAATACTCCAGGACGCCTTCTTCACTGCCAGATAACTGCCAAATAGACTCCTTTACCTGTGCCAACATGAGTCATGACAAAAAGTATGCCAATGCCAGTGAAAGGAAAGCAGCTTTAGCACTACGACAAAAACAACGCCGTGCTAATGAGACTCCTGAGGAAAAACACCATCGCCTTGAGAAGATTAAGGCTTATAAACGCCGTCGCCTCACACACGAATCCCCTAACTCTAAATCCATAAGATTGGCTGAAGAAGCCTCTGCACGCCGTCACCGCCGACAACAGATGGCCTCTTCCTCATCATTATTATTAGACTCACATCAGGATGCTTCCACGTCAGCATGTGGAACAATTTACTGCTACACTTCATCCCATATGCCGTTCACTGACATAACTAATCAGCAATCTGTTTCTGCCCTATCAATACCACCATTCAATACCGATGCACAGTATGCCAATGCCAGTGAAAGGAAAGCAGCTTTAGCACTATGACAAAAATAATGCCGTGCTAATGAGACTCCTGAGGAAAAACAGCATCGACTTGACAAGATTAAGGCTTATAAACGCCGTCGTCTCACACACGAATCCCCTAACTCTAAATCTATTACATTGGCTGAAGAAGCCTCTACACGCCATCACCGCCAACAACAGACGGCTTCTTCCTCATCATTATTAGTAGACTCACAACAGGATGCTTCCACATCAGCATGTGGAACAAGTTACTACCACACTTCATCCTATATGCCGTTCACTGACATAACTAATCAGCAATCTGTTTCTGCCCTATCAATACCACCATTCAATACCAACGCACAGTTTCTTCACATACAAGCTGCAGTCAGCCCGCAGAAAGTGCAACCAAGACAAATATACGTTGGTCTCAAAACTAGGCGCACCCCATCGGTTGGACATGCACTTCTACTACAACCTCACATTTTCACTAATGATGAAAATAGTATTACCGAACACAGCTGTGGTGACTAGTGTTGAGCATTCCGATACCGCAAGTATCGGGTATCGGCCGATACTTGCTGTATCGGAATTCCGATACTGACTTCCGATATTTTTTCAATATCGGAAGTCGGCATCGGAATCGGAAGTTCAAAGTTGATTGACAGCCTGACGTCATCATGATGCGCGGTGTGTGCGCATCATGATGCGCCGTCATTTCGGGCCTTCCGGGGGTCTCTGCCGGCCTGCCGGGGGGCTGTGCCGGCCTGCCGGGGGGCTGTGTGGACTGCCCGGGGTCTGTACCGGCCTGCCGGGGGGCTTTGCCGGCCTGCCGGTGGTCTGTGCACCCTGTGGGGGTCTGTGCCGGCCTGCCGGGGGGCTGTGCCGGCCTGCCGGGGGGCTGTGCTGATGTCCGGGAGTCTGTGCAAGCATCGTCCGATGGGACTACAAGTCCCATCTGGCGATGCCTGCTACCATGACAGTGATTGACACATTAGCCAATGATGGGACAGTAGTAGTCCCATCATCCGGCTAATGTGTTAAATGTTAAAAAAAAAAAAAATACTACATACATACTACATGTATGCTACATACATACTACATACATACTACATACATACTACATACATACCACATATATACCACATATATACCACATACATACTACATACATACTACATACATACTACATACATACTACATACATAACACATATATACTACATACATACTACATGCTACATACATACTACATACATACTACATACATACTACATGCTACATACATACTACATATATACTACATGCATGCTACATACATACTACATATATACTACATACATACTACATACATACTACATGCTACATACATACTACATACATACTACATGCATGCTACATACATAACACATATATACTACATGCATGCTACATACATACTACATGCTACATACATACCACATACATACTACATACATACTACATGCATGCTACATACATACTACATGCTACATACATACTACATATATACTACATGCATGCTACATACATACTACATGCTACATACATACTACATATATACTACATGCATGCTACATACATACTACATACATACTACATACATACTACATGCTACATACATACTACATATATACTACATGCATGCTACATACATACTACATACATACTACATACATACTACATGCTACATACATACTACATATATACTACATGCATGCTACATACATACTACATATATACTACATACATACTACATACATACTACATGCTACATACATACTACATATATACTACATGCATGCTACATACATACTACATGCTACATACATACCACATACATACTACATACATACTACATGCATGCTACATACATACTACATGCTACATACATACTACATATATACTACATGCATGCTACATACATACTACATGCTACATACATACTACATATATACTACATGCATGCTACATACATACTACATACATACTACATACATACTACATGCTACATACATACTACATATATACTACATGCATGCTACATACATACTACATACATACTACATACATACTACATGCTACATACATACTACATATATACTACATGCATGCTACATACATACTACATATATACTACATACATACTACATACATACTACATGCTACATACATACTACATATATACTACATGCATGCTACATACATACTACATACATACTACATACATACTACATGCTACATACATACTACATATATACTACATGCATGCTACATACATACTACATATATACTACATACATACTACATAAATACTACATGCTACATACATACTACATACATACTACATGCATGCTACATACATAACACATATATACTACATGCATGCTACATACATACTACATGCTACATACATACATACCACATACATACTACATACATACTACATACATACTACATGCATGCTACATACATACTACATGCTACATACATACTACATATATACTACATGCATGCTACATACATACTACATGCTACATACATACTACATATATACTACATGCATGCTACATACATACTACATACATACTACATACATACTACATGCTACATACATACTACATATATACTACATGCATGCTACATACATACTGCATGCTACATGCATGCTACATACATACTACATACATACTACATGCTACATGCATACCACATATATACTACATACATACTACATACAATACATTCATACAATACATACATAGACATACAGTACATATAACATAGAGTAACATACTTACCAATACTTGTCACATTGTTCCCCGAAGCCATTGTCTTTTACGGAATAAATATTAACATAACAAACCACAAAAATACTCACCCACGATCCGAAGCAGTCCACGAGTGTGTCCCACGACGATCTTGGGTAGAGAACTGCAGCATCAGCTGTTGCTGCCGTTCTCTACGGGCTGCAGGAATCCAATGACGGAAGGTAGGTATCCTTCCGCACTGTATTCCTCCGCCACTTAAAAAAAAAAGTCCCTAGTCTCACTTTATGCCATTGCTGTGTGGGAAATTCCCACGCAGCAACGGCATAAAGTGAGACTAGGGACTTTTTTTTTTTTAAGTGGCGGAGGAATACAGTGCGGAAGGATACCTACCTTCCGTCATTGGATTCCTGCAGCCCGTAGAGAACGGCAGCAACAGCTGATGCTGCAGTTCTCTACCCAAGATCGTCGTGGGACACACTCGTGGACTGCTTCGGATCGTGGGTGAGTATTTTTGTGGTTTGTTATGTTAATATTTATTCCGTAAAAGACAATGGCTTCGGGGAACAATGTGACAAGTATTGGTAAGTATGTTACTCTATGTTATATGTACTGTATGTCTATGTATGTATTGTATGAATGTATTGTATGTAGTATGTATGTAGTATATATGTGGTATGTATGTAGCATGTAGTATGTATGTAGTATGTATGTAGCATGCATGTAGCATGCAGTATGTATGTAGCATGCATGTAGTATATATGTAGTATGTATGTAGCATGTAGTATGTATGTAGTATGTATGTAGCATGTAGCATGCATGTAGTATGTATGTAGTATATATGTGGTATGTATGTAGCATGTAGTATGTATGTAGCATGCAGTATGTATGTAGCATGCATGTAGTATATATGTAGTATGTATGTAGCATATATGTAGTATGTATGTAGCATGCATGTAGTATATATGTAGTATGTATGTAGCATATATGTAGTATGTATGTAGCATGTAGTATATATGTAGTATGTATGTTGCATGTAGTATATATGTAGTATGAATGTAGCATGTAGTATGAATGTAGCATGTATGTAGTATGCATGTTGTATGTATGTAGCATGTAATTTTTTTTTTTTTTTTTACATTCAACACATTAGCCGGATGATTGGACTACTACTGTCCCATCATTGGCTAATGTGTCAATCACTGTCATGGTAGCAGGCATCGCCCGATGGGACTTGTAGTCCCATCGGACGATGCCTGCACAGACCCCCGAAGCCTGCACAGCCCCCCGGCAGGCCGGCACAGCTCCCCGGCAGGCCGGCACAGCCCCCCGGCAGGCCGGCACAGCCCACCGGAGCCTGCACAGCCCCCCGGCAGGCCGGCACAGCCCACCGGAGCCTGCACAGCCCCCCGGCAGGCCGGCACAGCCCCCCGGCAGGCCGGCACAGCCCACCGGAGCCTGCACAGACCCCCTGGCAGGCCGGCACAGCCCCCCGAAAGGCCAGTACAGACCCCAGAGAGGCTGTACAAGGGAAAAACAGGATTTTTCTTATTCCGATACCGGAAGTCCCATAGACTTGAATGGGACTTCCGGTATCGGAATCGGCGATACCGATACTTTTTTTTAAGATCGGCCGATCCATTCCGATCCGATACTTTGAAGTATCGGACGGTATCGCTCAACTCTAGTGGTGACATGACCCATGTATGTGAGCATTGCGAAGCTTTGCATTTTGTAGCAGAGATACTTTCTGATAACAACTTTACGCTCTGCTGTCAGAAGGGTAAAGTCCATGTACCCATACTACAATATCCTGATGTCTTTACACGTTTGCTGAAAGGGCAAAGTGAATTTAGCAAAAATTTCATGGATAATATTCGAAGTATTAACAGTTCCTTTGCTTTTGCCTCCATGGGTGCAAATATTTCACCACCTCCTGGATATGGCCCATACTGTTTCTGCATACATGGCCAGATCTATCATAGAACTGGAACACTACATCCCTCAGATGACCAGCAACGCGCATTTGCCCAACTTTACATTCTCGATACCACTACCGCAAACGAACAACGCTTACGATGTAAAGAAAATCAAAAATGTCATCCTACATTGATGAACATTATTGCCCTTCAAATCCAAACTATTAATCCTTTTGTGGAAGCTTATCAAATGTTACGTGATGTGGAAGAACAAGAAAAAATTAAATCTCTACAAAACGGAACTGTCATGCCAAACATCACTATGGCTATTAAACAAGATTGTACTCAAGACCCTCGACGCTACAATAATCCCACTGTCAGTGAAGTAGCAGTCGTGTTTCAAAATGACAATGGTGAGCCACCTTTCAATAGAGACATATTAATTCATTTAAAACCTGATCCCCATAACCCTTTAGCTCCAAAAACACAACAAATTAGTATTCTCCATAGCAATTTGGATGCCCTCCTCTATCCAATATTTTTCCCTTATGGAGACCAAGGATGGCATGATGGACTCAAACAACAAGGCAAAAGTTCGAGGAGGATCACTCAACTCCAATACTATTGCTATATGTTATCTGTCAGAAATTACTTTAATCCACTCCTCAATGGTGGTAAGCTAACACAGCAATATTTAGTAGATGCTTATGTCAAAATCGAAGCTAATCGCCTACATTACATCCGCAAACACCAAAAAGATTTAAAAGTGGAGGATTACTGCCTCCTTCAAGAACATCTACTCAAAAAATCGGTTCAAAAGGGCATCCCTATTGGGAAAACCGTCATTTTACCATCTTCTTTTGAAGGCAGTCCAAGAAACATGCAGCAGCGCTACCAGGATGCTATGGCTATTGCTACAAAGTATGGTCGACCAGATCTATTTATCACCATGACATGTAATCCTAAGTGGAATGAGATTACTACACATTTAGAACCGTGGCAGCGTGTTGAACACAGACCAGACTTGGTTGCACGTGTCTTTAAAATTAAACTGGAATCCCTCTTAAAAGACATTAGCAGTGGATTATTTGGAAACGTCACTGCAATGGTCCATGTCATTGAATTTCAGAAGCGTGGTCTCCCACACGCTCATATTTTAATTATTCTTGACAGCCTGTCTAAATTACGGACTGAGGCGGACATAGACAATATAGTCTGGGCTGAAATACCTGATGAAACAATCTACCCTCAGCTCCATAACATTGTTCTTCAACACATGATTCATGGTCCCTGTGGAGAACACAATCCTAATTCTCCCTGTATGGATCTTGGAAAGTGTAGCAAAGGTTTCCCAAAACAAAACCAACCATATACCATCAAAGAAAAGGATGGCTATCCCACTTACCGCAGACCCATTGGCAAAACATATGAACACCATTCTAAGACGATTGACAATTCATGGGTAGTTCCATATAACCCATTTTTACTCACCAAATACAAGTGCCATATTAATGTAGAAATATGTGCTTCCATTCAAAGTGTAAAATATTTATTTAAATACGTTTACAAAGGACATGACAAAGCCAACCTTGAAATTTCCCAAAATAACATCCAACATGATGAAACACACCAATTTACGGATACCAGATATGTTAGTGCACCTGAGGCTGCATGGCGGATATTTGCTTTTCCTATGCATAAACAATCTCATGCCATCATTCGCCTAACCGTACATCTGCCTAATTCTCAACCACTCTATTTTCATGAGAATGACTCTGCAGACAACATCCATCAAAAGCTCAATTCCAATTCTACACTTATGGCGTATTTCAACCTTAATAAGATCGACCACAATGCACATAACTATTTCTACCGCGAAATTCCAGAACACTACGTTTGGAAACAAGGCACATGGGAACAAAGAAAACGAGGGGGTCTCACAGTTATTGGAAGAATGTATACTGTTAGTGTGAAAGACCAAGAACGCTATTATTTACGTTTGTTGTTACTGCATGTAAAAGCTGCTACCAGTTTTGACAGCATTAAAACCGTCAATGGAGTTATGCATGAAACCTTTAAGGATGCTGCGTTAGCACTTGGATTATTATTCGATGATAGCATCTGGAGACATACTTTAACAGATGCTTGCATTCTTAACATGCCTTCCCAACTTAGAGACATGTTTGCTTATATCTGTATTTTTGGCCCCCCCAGTAATCCACTTGAATTGTGGAATGAATTTAAGGACCATTTTTTACAAGACTATTGTCATACATACCACAGCAACACTGAAGAGTGTATCGATTGTGAAGGATATGCTATGAAAGATGTCCAAGATGTCCTCATAGTCCATGGAAAAACTTTTGCTGATTATAATTTACCACGCCCAGCAAAAAATATTAAACAACTCCTTAAACAATATGATAAGGATTATGAGTTAAAAAAAGCTGCAGAGATGAAAGAAACTCTTAATCAGGAGCAACTTTTTGCATATGATGTCATTACTGAAGCTTTACAAAATAGCAGTTTAATACCAAAGTGCTTTTTTCTCGATGGACCTGGTGGCAGTGGAAAGACCTACCTATACCATCTACTTACACATCATTTAAGAGGACAAGGAGAAATTGTGTCACCTGCAGCAACTACAGGAATAGCATCTAACTTGATACAAGGAGGCCGAACAATCCACTCTCTATATGGCATACCTATTCCGATCAACAAAACATCTGTTTCCAGGATTAAAAACGATACAAATGCAGGAAAACATTTACAGAGTACAAAACTTTTTATTATTGATGAGTGCACTATGGTCCAAAAACATGCATTGAATGTGATAGATAGACTTCTACGTGACATCATGACAACAAATGTTGCTGAAAAAAATAAAACACCATTTGGAGGTAAAGTTATTGTTCTTGGAGGAGACTTCAGACAATGTCTTCCCGTCATCGCTCATGGAACAAGAATAGACATTGTAGATTCCTGCATTAAATATTCAGAACATTGGCAACATTTTACCAGACTACCGCTAATTAACAACATGCGCTCCACTGATCCTGAATACAGCACTTGGTTGCTTAAACTTGGAAATGGTGAGCTGTCTAATGAACATAACCTTGGAGAGGATGTCATTGAAATTCCTCCAGACATGCTTTGCACTGGCTCTATAGTAACCGAGATCTTTGGAGACCATGTTTGCATTGATGTTAATGACCAACAAAGCTTCGACACTGCTGCATCACATGCTATACTATGTCCGAAAAATGATGACGTCGATTTTCTGAACTGTAAAGTAATGGATCGCATTAGTGGTGATTATACTGTATATACAAGTGATGATTCTGTCGATGCTGATGAGGCAGAGAAATGTGAAAACTACCCAGTTGAATTTTTAAACTCTCTGACACCATCAGGAATGCCATCACATCTCTTAAAACTTAAAATTGGCACCATTGTGATGCTATTAAGAAACCTAAACACCAAGAAAGGTCTCTGCAATGGCACTCGCCTCATTGTCATTGCCTTACTCCGCAACATCATACAGGCTAAAGTGATTACTGGCTCAGCTGAAGGAGACATTGTGTTTATTCCACTCATCGATTTGTGTCCTTCAGAAACTGGGTTACCTTTTAAATTAAAATGTCGACAGTTTCCTCTAAAACCTGCTTTTGCTATGACCATTAACAAATCCCATGGACAGACCCTCAATCGAGTTGGAATTTTTTTACCCGAACCTGTATTTGCCCATGGACAATTGTATGTTGCATTCTCCCGAGTAAAGCAACGCAGCAACGTTAGGGTCAAAGTGGTGGATACACCACTTCAAGGACAATTGCTACCTAATAGCCCAAAAATCTTCACTAGAAATGTCGTTTACAAAAATGTCTTACTTTAAACTATTTAAGTTGGTCCTGGAATTGATAGATATATAGATATATAAATAATAGTTACATTCTAAATAGATATAGATAATAGACTTCTAAGACTTCTGTACATAGCTTGATATATGTTATATATATAAATATTTTAAGCAGATAGATATATCTTACACTAATTATCTCTTTCACATATATGTCATAGACATATTTAAATCCATAAAAATATACATAGGTATAGGTATATATAGATTAAAAAAAAAAAGGCAAAAACAAAAAAAATTTAGGCAAACATACGTAGATTTCAACTACATACCTAACACATACCTACATAACTTAGGTAATAATAATTAATTTTTTATTTATTAATAGAGTACTATTATTTCAATAGCACTTTACATGCATCAGTAATACTGTCCTTCTTGAGGCTCACTATGTAAATATCTTATCCACATAAAAACATAGGTGTGATACATCTATCTACTATAATAAATGCGCTAAGCAGCTTCCGGGTTGTAACAACTTCCGTCCAGTTGTAACTGGTGATGTCACAGCACACCTCTTGCCATGTTAACCCTCAACACACCACTCCTCCTCAACACACACTCCTGTCACCTTTCACTATCTCCACTAACGTCCAGTCGCAGGATTTTAGAATACTCAATATGGCGTGGCCGCAAGAACATGTCGCCGGCGTGGACAACGTCGGGATTTAGGATGGCGCCGGTGGAAGAAGATGTCGGGGATCGTGGAGCAGCGATGATGACGGTGTGAGTATGAGAGACGGAGTGAGAGAAAGGGTCGTATGTGGAGTGAAAGAGTGAGTGGATGTGAGTGGAGATGGTGAAAGGTGAGAGGAGTGTGTGTTGAGGCGGTGTGGTGTGTTCAGGAGGAGTGTGTGTTGAGGGTTCACATGGCAAGAGGTGTGTCACTATCCTCCCGATGCGATAGCATCGGGCCTTAATCTACTATAATAAATGCGCTAAGCAGCTTCCAGGTTGTAACAACTTCCGTCCAGTTGTAACTGGTGACGTCACAGCACACCTCTTGCCATGTTAACCCTCAACACACCACTCCTCAACACACACTCCTCTCACCTTTCACTATCTCCACTAATGTCCACTCGCAGGATTTGAGAATACTCAAGATGGCGTGGCCGCAAGAACATGTCGCCGGCGTGGACAACGTCGGGATCAAGGATGGCGCCGGTGGAAGAAGATGTCAGGGAACGTGGAGCAGCGATGATGATGGTGTGAGTATGAGAGACGGAGTGAGAGAAAGGGTCGTATGTGGAGTGAAAGAGTGAGTGGACATGAGTGGAGATGGTGAAAGGTGAGAGGAGTGTGTGTTGAGGTGGTGTGGTGTGTTCAGGAGGAGTGTGTGTTGAGGGTTCACATGGCAAGAGGTGTGTCACTATCCTCCCAATGCGATAGCATCGGGCCTTAATCTACTATAATAAATGCGCTAATTAGCTTCCAGGTTGTAACAACTTCCGTCCAGTTGTAACTGGTGACGTCACAGCACACCTCTTGCCATGTTAACCCTCAACACACCACTCCTCAACACACACTCCTCTCACCTTTCACTATCTCCACTAATGTCCACTCGCAGGATTTCAGAATACTCAAGATGGCATGGCCGCAAGAACATGTCGCCGGCGTGGACAATGTCGGGATCCAGGATGGCGCCGGCGGAAGAAGATGTCGGGGATCGTGGAGCAGCGACGATGACGGTGTGAGTATGAGAGACGGAGTGAGAGAAAGGGTCGTATGTGGAGTGAAAGAGTGAGTGGACGTGAGTGGAGATGGTGAAAGGTGAGAGGAGTGTGTGTTGAGGCGGTGTGGTGTGTTGAGGAGGACTGTGTGTTGAGGGTTCACATGGCAAGAGGTGTGTCACTATCCTCCTGATGCGATAGCATCGGGCCTTAATCTACTATAATAAATGCGCTAAGCAGCTTCCGGGTTGTAACAACTTCTGTCCAGTTGTAACCGGTGACGTCACAGCACACCTCTTGCCATGTTAACCCTCAACACACCACTCCTCAACACACACTCCTCTCACCTTTCACTATCTCCACTAATGTCCACTCGCAGGATTTCAGAATACTCAAGATGGCATGGCCGCAAGAACATGTCGCCGGCGAGGACAATGTCGGGATCCAGGATGGCGCCGGCGGAAGAAGATGTCGGGGATCGTGGAGCAGTGACGATGATGGTGTGAGTATGAGAGACGGAGTGAGAGAAAGGGTCGTATGTGGAGTGAAAGAGTGAGTGGACGTGAGTGGAGATGGTGAAAGGTGAGAGGAGTGTGTGTTGAGGCGGTGTGGTGTGTTGAGGAGGTGTGTGTGTATTGAGGGTTGACATGGCAAGAGGTGTGTCACTATCCTCTCGATGCGATAGCATCGGGCCTTAATCTACTATAATAAATGCGCTAAGCAGCTTTCGGGTTGTAACAACTTCCGTCCAGTTGTAACTGGTGACGTCACAGCACACTTCTTGCCATGTTAACCCTCAACACACCACTCCTCAACACACACTCCTCTCACCTTTCACTATCTCCACTAATGTCCACTCGCAGGATTTCAGAATACTCAAGATGGCATGGCCGCAAGAACATGTCGCCGGCGTGGACAACGTCGGGAGCCAGGATGGCGCCGGCGGAAGAAGATGTCGGGGATCATGGAGCAGCGACGATGACAGTGTGAGTATGAGAGACGGAGTGAGAGAAAGGGTCGTATGTGGAGTGAAAGAGTGAGTGGATGTGAGTGGAGATGGTGAAAGGTGAGAGGAGTGTATGTTGAGGAGGTGTGTGTGTATTGAGGGTTATCATGGCAAGAGGTGTGTCACTATCCTCTCGATGCGATAGCATCGGGCCTTAATCTAGTTTCAATATAAACGCTCGTTTAACTGAAGTTGAGTGGGTTAAGAGCACCTGGTAGACCATACCCAACACGCCCTTTGGTTTATTTCTCTGAGACAGTAACTTCTCAAAATCAGTCAACTCTCTATGTGGAAGTCCAGATTGTAAATAGGATCTGATCAAAGTATTGAGCCTGTTGTAATGAAGGAAGTTAATATGGTAAGGTGGGAATTTCGCTTGTAAATCCTGCAGAGGGAGGTCCCTTACTTTTATCAGAGGCGATGGGAGCGGCATTAGTGAGGATGAGAATCTGGCCCAGGTCTTGATCAAATTTTTTGTTATTGCATTTGGGGAAAGAACTTTCTTTATAAAAGCCGTAGACGAGTGAAGGACAGTGGAGATCAGTACTGATAATCACTCGTTCGCAATCTCTGTCCAGAGTTTGTTGGTACTATCTCTTGCCCAATCAATTAGAAGCGATAAAATTGCCGCTGCGTGATATTTTTGTGGGTCCGGTATCCCCATACCCCTTTATGTTTAGGTAGGGAAAGTGTATTATAGCTCATTCTAGGTTTTAAACCCCCCCATATATATCTCCCAAAAAGTGATCGGACTTTCTGGATGAACGTGTCTGAGGACTTTAATTGGTACCATTCTGGATATATAACTGTACTTGGGTAAAATGAACCCCTTGATGAGATTTTTCCTGCCTATCCAAGAAACATAGGGTGCCTTCCACGACTTAATGGCTTCTAGAGTATTATCGAGGAGGGGAACAAAGTTGAGTGTAAAAAGGGAGTTCCAATGCGGGCTCAGTTTACTGCCTAGATATTTAATATATTTAAAGTTCCACCTTATCGGGATTTTTGCCTTCAGATGTTGGATTGTTGCCGGTCGTATATTTATCCCCATCGCCTCAGATTTCTCTAGGTTGATTTTAAAGTTTGATAACTCTCCAAATGCCTCAAACCTCTCTAGTACCGCCGGGATTTCTTTCTCAGGGTCCGATAGGAGCAAGAGAAGGTCGTCTGCGAACGCCGCTACAACATGTGAGGAGTCCAAGATCTTAATGCCCTCTATTGCTGAGTGTTGTCTAATTCTCTGGATTAACGTCTCGATGGTTAGATCAAACAAAGCTGGTGAGAGGGGGCAGCCCTACGAGTGCCGTTTTTGATTTCAAAGGGAGGTGATAAATCTCCATTTACCCTTACTTTTGCAGAAGGTGACTTGTACATTTGGAAGATGGCCTCAATAACCGTGAGGGGAAAACCGAACCTCCCGAGAACTTCACTCATGAATGTCCAGTCCTATCGAACGCTTTCTCTGCGTCGGTACCCATTAAAACTAGAGGTTTGTGGTGGCTGTGCGCGTGTTGCATCAGGTACAATACTCTCAGGGAGTTGTCTCTCCCCTCCCTACCCCTCACAAACCCACCTGCTCTGGAGAGATAAGTGTGTCTAGAATCATACTAATCCTTGTGGCCATCATCTTTGCAAATAATTTTAGATAATTATGTAATAGTGAGATCGGTCTATAATTACTGCATAGTTCGGTATCTCTGCCCTCTTTGTGTATTAAGGAGATGTGTGCTTCCAGTGTTTGTCTCACAAAAGTTCCACCACCTAATACATCATTGCACAGCTTTAACAAATACAGGCCCAGAGTGTCACAAAAAGTCTTGTAGTAGGAAGCCGGGAGACCATCAGGACCCGGGCTCTTGCCCATAGGGCAGTTCAACAGTGTGGACTGAAGTTCCCGGATCGTGAAAGGAGCTTACAGCTCCTGCTGTTGTGTTTCGGATAAGGTAGGGAGATTTAAATTTTGTAGAAATTCTTTTATATTGATTCATCTTTTTTCTAGCTGTTCTACATTCTCTCCCGGTCGTAAATCATACAGGGTGGAGTAGTACTCCCTGAAAGCAGAGGCTTTCTCGTCTGGGTTTGTAATTTTAGCTCCATCTGAACGCTTAACCATATTGATAAGAGATCTAGCCTTACGTTTTTTGATCATGGATGTCATGAATTTCGACATTTTATCCCCATGAGCAGATACCCTGTGATTCATCTTGTGTAAATTTTTATCGAACCTTTGTTTAGTAAGTCTCTAAGAGATTGTCTCTTAAGAGAGAGCAGGGTCAAGGTATTGGGGTCAAGTGTCGCTCTATGATCTTGTTCTAGTGTCGGGATCTCCTTATATAGAGTTTCAATTTTTTCTTTTCTGCTTTTATTCCTATGCGAGGCCATGGAAATCAACTCGCCCCTTATTATGGCCTTGTGAGCCTCCCAGATAGTTGAGAATTGAATATGTTCACTCAAGTTAAACTCAAAGAACTCCTGAATTTTCTTTTTTATTTTATTTCTGGAAGGTTCATCCGTTATTAAAATTTAATTTAACCTCCAAGGGTTGTTACTTGGTCTATGGCCTATCATTAGTTTATTTATTAAGATGGAGTGGTCGGAGTGAATGCTCGAGAATATTTGTGAGTCTTTCAAATGTGAGGCCATTTGGAATGGGATAAAAAGGTAGTCGATTCTACTATAGGATGATTTGCGCTTGTGAGAAATGTGAGAAGTCTCGTACTGTAGGGTGAAGAAATCTCCAGGTGTCAATCAATTGGTTTAGATGTAGGGTTGTTTGGATGCATGTCAGTGCATTCTTAGAAATACTTGATTTCCCAGAAGAGGAAGCAATTGGTGGTTCAAGAGGAACATTCAGGTCCCCCCTAGCATCAAAGTGCCCTCTACAAATTGGCCTGCCTCTCTCATGATTCTGTAAAACCAGGTGTCTTGTTTTGTGTTGGGGGCATATATACACCCAATCATGACCAACTTATGTTCTAACCTCCCTTTTATAAAAATATATCTGCCATCTCTACTGTGGAGTTTGTCGAGATACTGAAATGGCGTGTTTTTTGCAATAGCGATTGCCACTCCCCTCCCCTTTCTAGAAGAGGAAAATGAGTGGAACCACGTGTTATAGTAATGTTTCTAAAAACTCGGGGTTCTTTCCCTTATAAAGTGGGTCTCCTGCAGGAGTGCAATGTCTGCCCCCAATTTCTTTATATGTGCCAGTACCTGAGCTCTTTTAATTGGCGCGTTCAGTCCTCTTACGTTGTATGATGCAAATGTCGTTTCTTGCATTCGGTCAGCCATGTCGGGTCAGTGGGCACCGGGGCTCAGAAAGAGATAGTTGATGATTCACTAATGGACGTAGGAAAGGTTGGGAGAAGGGAAAGAGAAAGGCAAAGGACATAAACATTAACAAGTATTCAACAATAAGGGCTTGTTGCCCTAAACTAATAACTTTCTTAGTGATAAGCAAGATTGCGATTATTCCTATAATACCCATCAGGGAGTGTAACAGGAGAAAACATGACAGTTTTTCATTGTGTTCCACTTGGTGGCTAGACAGTCATTGTGTATCAACTCAAAAAGGTTATGCAATGATGGTAAAGGGGCAAGTGTCCCCGATTCAATCACCGGAGGGATGCTGCTTTCCTGCTTGCCTTCTTCTGTTTCTCTGCTCTTTGGCATTGCCCGCTCTTCTCCAGGGTTCCTGTAATGACAGGTCTGGAAGACTGTAGTTAGTACGGGCGAGACGAAGATCAGGCAGTGAGTCAAGTTGAATGTCCAGCTCTGTACACACTTTGGCGATGTCGGAAGATGACTTAACTGTGAATCTCCTGCCGTCTGCTGTGATGAAAAGGCCAAATGGGAAAAGTCAGCAAAATGGAAATTGTCTCTGCTTGAGGGCATTTGTAAAGGGCTTCAACAAATATCTTTTAGACAAGGTTGATGGTGCCAGATCTCGGAAAACCCGGATTTTAGAGCCTTTATATTCCAGAGTACTTAGCATCCTTGTCTTTTTGAGAATTTTCTCTTTCATGAGGAAGTCCAGGATTCTGCAAATTATATGTCTTGGGAATTCTGAATGTTTTGGCTTGGGTTTTAATGCCCTATGTGCTCTCTCAAGGATTAACATCTTTCCCTCATCTGGGTCTAGCATAGGCGAGAAGAGTTCATGGAGAATGGCTGGTACGTCTTCTCGGTCAGCAGCCTAAGGCACCCACCGGACTCTGAGATTGTTTCTTCTGTTCCTGTTTTCAATATCTTCCATTGCTGTATAGAGGGAATTGATATGGTCCTCCTGTTGTTGGAGGCCAGATTTTAGTTCCCCAGCGAAGGCAGACAACTTTGACTGCGCTTCTTCTAACTCCTCCACTCTGCTGCCTATCTGCTGGATGTTTTTTTTAATTGTTGATAAATCCTTTGCTAGAGGGGCCAAGGCTGAAGACAAAATACTTTTAATTAAGCTTCTAGAAATAGGCTTATCTGAGTCTCCAAGGTCAGAAGGATCTTCCTGTGATTCATCCAACTCTAGGTCGTCACCTGAGTCCTTGTAAATCGGTGGACCTTGTTTAGGTCCATTTTTTTTCGTGATACATTTTTTCATTTTTTTGGTTGTTTGTGGCCCCCTATTACCATAGATGTCTGTTGGTCTGCCAATCTTGACCATGATCCGACTCTATTGTTAAGTACAGGTGATGTAGTGCGTTTCGCCACTGGAGACCGTGGGCAGGTATCAGGTCTGTTAACTATGAATTAGAATGAGAGTGCAGAAAGATCCCTCAGCTGGTGTATTCCCAAATGCGCCACTAGATGAAGCTCACGTGCTGTGTTACTCGCAGATTTCTCAATGGCTCAGCCAGTGGTGTGCTTTTAGTTATGAGAGAGAGAAAAAAAAAGATTTTTTAACAGCTATTTGGCTGTTTATTCAGCAGTTATTAATTTATGAGAGAGGAAGCAACCTCCCTATGACTCATGGGAGTTCTGTTTCTCACATTCTCCATGGAACTTTAAAATATATACCTCCCCGGTGGGCACAGTGTCTGCTCCTTTAAATCATGCCAAAAACAGAGAGTGAGCGACTGTTCAAAGAGATTGAGCTTAGCAAAGCAGCAAGGGGCTGCATGTAAAGCACCCTTTCCAGTATATATTGAAGATGCTGGCCTGTACACAGAGCCTCCAGCGATGTCCTCCGCCCAATATATCCTCCTTTAGGGGAGGGGGAGAGCAGCTATTGTGGAGTTTATTATGGTCTATGCAGCGCTGTTCAAATGCAAATCGCTGTGCTATCTGGGCCAGATAAGAGGCCTGCTAATGAGTCCCAGTGGCGTTTATTACATGCTGCTTTGCCAGAGCTAAATATCGCCACCCTGCTTCACCCCTCACCCACCTCCTGAAAGCACTTTCTTATCGGTCTCCTCGTAGTCGATGGTATAGACAGCAGGGCCAGTTGATGTGCCTGTGAACGGCCTGTGTTGCTATAAGGGGGGATAGGAGCCCCGTCTCATGGAGGGGAATTCCAGTCCCGTGTCTCCTGTCTCCAGCCGTCCACAGCTCAACCGTCCTCTGCCTCCTGGGGCTCCCTGTTCAGGTACCTGCTTATATTGCTAGTGTGCGGTGTTTTCTCCACTCCTCTCTCCCTCCAGTCCTCCTGTAGTGAGCAGTTAGTCGAAAGGGGATCCAACCTTCTGGGCCATTCGTCTGCCCCTTGCACCACTGTCTCCCACGTGTGCCAGAGAAAAGCCCCTCAATTAGTGGGCAGACGGGCTTCAGACTTAAAATGAGGCAGCCTCTAGTAAGGCTAGATGGTCTTTGTAATCCTGGTGTCCTTTTATCCTCGGATGCGAGGCTGCATGTGGGGGATTGCTTCAGATGAAGCGGGAGCTCAGATGAACGTGCCCTGCTCCTTCGGCGGCCATCTTGGATCCTAAGAATACTATTTGTAGCGATATTTTCAGACAAACATTATCTTTAAACAATTGATGCTATTAAAAAACTGAGCAGATATTTCAGCAACCACATATTATGATTATTATATTATGATTGCTATATTTTGCAGCCTCTGGTAGACTTGACTGTGAGGATATCTTAAAGGGAACCTATCAGCAGGATTGTGCAGAGTAACCTACAGACATTGTCAGGTCGGCGCCGTTATACTGATTGAAATGATACTTTGGTTGATTAAATCCGTCTTGTGGTTGTTGTTTCTTTAGTTTCAGTTTTCAGTTAATGAGATTCTCGTGTTTTGGGGTGGCATGTGGGAGGAGGGGATTTATGTGGTGCTCTCCTGAGGCTATTTTACATATCGAATATAATACATATTGAAAAAGAAAAAAACACCTTCAGCAGGCAGACAGTGGCGGCACCTGAGCTGCAGCATGATCACATGTACAGGTGTTTCTCATCAAAAAGTTAATTTATTTCAGTTTTTCAATATTAAAAGTGAAACTATACAGAGTCATTACAAACAGAGCAAACAGAGTGATCTATTTCAAGTGTTTATTTCTGTTAATATTGATTATTTTTTTCTCAAAATTAAGATCTTAAACCCTGATCTAGAATTTGACCTTTCATCTACAGACACTGAGGTCTCTGATATTGAGAGTGGAAGCAGAAATGAACGAGGAAGAAATAGTATTTGGGGTAGAGAAAGTGGTCAGTGTTGAGGGAATAAAAGACAGCAGGCACTTCAGAGTGCACATGTCACCTCAGGATTCGTCTGAACCTAGCGAGAGCCCACAATCCAACTAAAAAATGATAAACTTGTCATCCAGGGCACTGAGTGATGCTGAGTTATCAGTTCTTATCAAAGACCTATTTTGTGTCCCAAGTTCTGACTTCAACTTGTTTGATTACATTAAGGATCTACATTTATTTTCCCATAAACATAACGCATTTGTTGAAACAAAATAAACACATGTGCAATGAATTCAATATTCTTGTGGATATGCTATATGAGAGAGCAGGATAGACTGACTGAACCAAACTCTAACTTGACTGGAGAGAGCCCTTCTGTGATCTGAAAAGTGAAAGCACTAACATGTCACCAGTAAAGGATTCTCAAAGCACATTTGTTAACAATTCCGAAAAAAGGGAACAATAGTAAACATTTATGGAAACCAGGATGGATGAACGCAGAACTTAAACACGCACTAAAAAGGAAGAGAGAAATGTTTATCAAATGGAAATAGGGATGCATATCTAAAGAAGAATATAATGCTGTCTGCAGAACCTGCAGGGCACGAATCAGATTATTAAAGCTGACAATGAATTGGGGCTTGCAAAAGACATCAAAAGTAATAAAAAAAGGATCATGGGGATATATCAAAAGTAAAAGGAAAGTCAAAAATGCTATAGGATTTTCACAAGATGAAAATGATGAAATGGTAAGAAAGGATGTTGAGAAGGCCAAACTTTGAAATCCCTATTTTGCATATGCTTTCTCTCAGAAAGGAAATGTAACATTAACTGATCTTCACTGTCCTATTAAAGGAATAGAAGAAGCCAGGCTATCTATAAACATAAAGATAGTGAGGGAATACTTAGCTAGCATAAATGAATTCAAGTCTCCAGATTCAGATGAATTACACCCCAGAGTACTGAAGGAGATAGCAGAAGAAATTTTTGAACCACTCTCCATAATCTTTGAAAATTCTTGGAGATCAGGAGAAGTCCCAGAAGACAGGAGAAGAGCAAATGTTGTTCCTATATTCAAAAAGGGAAGAAGGTGGACCCAGGGAACTATAGGTCGGTGAGTCTGACTTCTATACCAGGAAAGATCTTTGAGCAAATTATTAAACATGTATGTATGTACCTGGATAAGAATTAGGTGATTAACCGGAGTCAGCATGGGTTTGGACCTATTAAGTCATGTCAGACTAACTTAATTTCCTTCTATGACAGAATCACTGACTGGGTGGATCAGGGAAATGCTGTAGATATAGTATATCTTGACTTCAGCAAAGCATTTGACAAAGTATCTCACACCATTCTTATTGAAAAAATGACTAAGTATGGAATGGACAAGGCAATTGTTAGGTGGATTTATAACTGGCTTAGTGATCGGGCCCTGTTTCGTTCAACATTATCACTGATTTAAATGAAGGAAGTGAGGGTATACTGATTAAATTTGCTGATGACACAAAGCTAGGAGAGATGGCTAATACTAGAGGAGAGAGAGGATTCAAAAAGATATAAATAAACTGGAGCAGTGGGCAGCAACTTACAGAATGGTTTTTAACAGGGAAAAATGCAAAGTACTACATCTGGGCAATAAAAATGAAAAGAGCATATACAGAATGGGAGGAATAGGGCTAATTAACAGCACATGTGAAAAATACATGGGTATACCAATAGATCATAAGCTAAACATGAGTCAACAGTGTGATGCAGCAGCAAAAAAGGCAAATACAATTCTGGGAGGTATTAACAGAAGCATACAGTCTAGATCATGTGAAGTCATTATCCCCCTCTACTCCTCTTTGGTCATACCTCACCTGGAATAGTGTGTCCTATTTTAGGCACCACATTTTAAAAAAGACATCAACAAACTGGATCAAATTCAGAGAAGAGCGACCAGAATGGTGAACGGTCTGCAAACCATGTCCTATGAGGAACAGTTACAGGATTTGGGAATGATTAGCTTGTAAAAAGATTGATAGGAGACTTAATAGCTGTCTACAAATATCTCAAGGGCTGTCACATTGTAGAAGGATCATCTTTATTCTCATTTGCAAAAGGAAAGACTAGAAGCAATGGGATGAAACTGAATGGGAGGAGACACAGATATTAGAAAACATTTTTTTGACAGTTAGGATGATCAATGAGTGGAACAGGCTGCCACAAGAGGTGGTAAGTTCTCCTTCAATGGAAGTCTTCAAACAGAGGCTGGACAGACATGTGTCTGGCATGATTTATTGAATCCTGCTTTGAGCAGGGGGTTGGACCAGATGACCCAGGAGGTCCCTTTCAACTCTAACATTCTTTGAGTCTATGATTATCTGCCATACACTATCATATTTCAATATGGACTCTAATTACCTCAGTTCACTAAGATATTGTATCCTGAATAAACAATATATTTAATCTGGATGCAACTGTAGCAGAGAGAAGTTACAGGCAATTAGAAATCTTGATCAGTATCACTGCATTGACACAAAACCTGACAAAGGGGACAATTGGGTGATCCAAACATTACTGTCAATTGTACAAATCTCTGCTACCTCATAGGAAGGGTTATGAGATGCTACACTCTAACCCTTCAAATACATTTGGGGAAGAACTTAAATTGATTTTTATTGATGGATTGAAGAATATTGTAAGAAAAGACGTGTTTGACTTTTTTTCTCCTAATAGCTCTTGGAATAATAATAAGCAAAAGAGGATATTAACATTACAGCACAGGTTCACAGCTGATTCTTTCTGTGAGGCAAAACATTTCCTTGCCAGTTTGAAAACTCGCTTTACCTCAAACAATCATCAGTGATCCCAGGCTGTACTGTCTATATACTCTCTTTTGCTTCCCCCCGCTCAGTAGCTGTGGTATGATCAGACCATGTTCCTGTATGGTCAGACACGGCCATTACCCAGTACACAGCAGGACACATTTATAAGATTATCTCAGCAAGAGGACTTTTTTCAACACATCCAACTGTGGAACTTATTATTCAAAGTTCTATTGATTAAAATTTATTTTGTCCGTGGGAAAACTCCTTTAAGGTAAATTTGGAGCCAGGAATCTGTGATTTCCCAAAACGCTATTAACCTGTAGATTTGGGTTTAATCTTCCATTTTATAGCATTCAAAACTGGTTAGGCTGCTGCACTGAAAGCCCAGCTACAGGGAGGAAATTAACTTTTTTCCATCCAAAAGTCTCAGCTCTGAATAATAGAAGTGTGTCCGGTGTGGTTTTATTCACTGCTCAGCACTGACTTAGAGCCGACTCAGTAAAGAGATGGCTGTTCTTCCATGCCAGGACATGGTTACAGCCACCGCTCCCTATGTACCGAGCGGTGATTGAAGCTGACGCTGAGGCTGCTAGGAGGAGCAAAGTTAATTTCCTCCCAGTAGCCAAATATTCAGTATGGCAGCTGGGCAGTTCTGGAATGCTGCTAACCTGCAGATTAACCTCATATTTGCAAAATAATAGCTTTTTGAGACGTGACAGGTTCCCTTTAAGGGCCACCTATCGTATCTGAATTTGTGTTTTTTCTGTGGATCGGGTGATGAGACTATTTATTTTGACTCTACATCCATATACTCTGGATGCAACAGACCACTTAGGGTACCGTTACACCTAGCGATGCACCAGCGATCCCGACCAGCGATATGACATGGTCAGGATCGCTGGTACATCGCTAGGTGGTCACTAGTGAGCTGCCACACAGGCAGATCTCACCAGCGACATCGCTGGGGACGGGGATCGCTACTTACCTGTCAGACGTGGCGATCCTGCGTCCTCCCGCCTGGCTCCACGCGTCACTCGTCGTCACAGCAGGAAGTGCCGCAGGAAGTGGACGACGAGGAATGGTCCAGGAGCTTCTCGCGCGATCAGCGATAACCAGCGGGGGAGCCGGTCGGAGGTAAGTATCACATGCAGCGATATCGCTAGCAATATCGCTGCAACGTCACAAAATCGGTGACTTTACAGCGATATTGCTAGCGATATCGCAGTGTGTAACGGGGGCTTTACTCAAGTTTGGAGGCATCATGATAAATTAAGAAACCATGCTGGTGAGTATTGATGTTGAAACATTATACTCCTACATTACCCATGATAGGTGCTTTGAGATAATGAACTGTTTTCTTTCTATGAAGGACTCCCAGTATAACAACCATAATGAACTAATCTTTAAAGAGTAATTGCCATTTAAATTTCTATTTCATAATTCAATAGTACACATGAAAATAAGCAGTAGAAGCTCTTCTCTCCTATCTCAGCAATGAGAAAGTCTGTCTTCACTGAATACAGAATTGAGAATTTTGATAATAACTGATCAATTTTAGCAGGAAAAAGAAGAAAATTTTCCTGAAAAGATGCACTACAAAGTTGTTATTTTATGTGTACTATTTATTTATGAAATAAAAATTAAAATGACAGTTATGCTTTAACCCCTTCATGACCTTGGATATACCCAGTACGTCTTGATCGAGAATTATTTCCGCCAGGTATATCACAGCATTTAGAAAACAAGGAGAGAGAAGGTGGTCCCTCTGCCCTCCAGTTGGCACCCTTTCAATGTCATAACGGGGGCCAATCATTGCCAAGGTGACCTGACATTGTCATGATGGCATCCAGGTCACTAGATTCTACCAAGCTTGTTAGCACATGCTGAGAGAATGGTTTAATAAGTTTGTGTGAGAGATGACTGACAGCTATAATCAGCGTTGGGCTCGTCCACCAGGACACCATACGATCCTCCTGTGTGTCCAGGATCCTTGGTGGGTCCCCGGTAACCGTGGATGTTTACAACCATGTGCCTATCAGAGGCCATGCACGGACGCATGCATCTAGTTTCAAGGTGGCCACTGGAAATGTCACTGCTATGCACGGCACACTGACATTATGTGGCACATAACAGTGATGTTTAAAGGTCGCCAGTCAATCAGAGGCCACACGCATCACTGTCATTTGCCGATCGCTGATGTCAGTGTGCAGCGCATATCAATGGACGATAGCCTTAAAATGGCACTGCTATATGCTGCACACCTACGCCAGAGGGCAGTCACTGATAATAATAATAATAATAATAATAATAATAATAATAATAATTAGTGTTGAGCATTCCGATACCGCAAGTATCGGGTATCGGCCGATACTTGCTGTATCGGAATTCCGATACCGACTTCCGATATTTTTTCAATATCGGAATTCGGCATCGGAATCGGAAGTTCAGTTGATTGACGGCCTGACGTCATCATGATGCGCGGTGTGTGCGCATCATGATGCGCCGTCATTTCGGGCCTTCCGGGGGTCTCTGCCGGCCTGCCGGGGGGCTGTGCCGGCCTGCCGGGGGGCTGTGTGGACTGCCCGGGGTCTCTACCGGCCTGCCGGGGGGCTGTGCCGGCCTGCCGGTGGTCTGTGCACCCTGTGGGGGTCTGTACCGGCCTGCCGGGGGGCTGTGCCGGCCTGCCGGGGGGCTGTGCTGATGTCCGGGGGTCTGTGCAAGCATCGTCCGATGGGACTACAAGTCCCATCTGGCGATGCCTGCTACCATGACAGTGATTGACACATTAGCCAATGATGGGACAGTAGTAGTCCCATCATCCGGCTAATGTGTTAAATGTTAAAAAAAAAAAAAAAAAAAAAATACTACATACATACTACATGCATGCTACATACATACTACATGCTACATACATACTACATATATACTACATACATACTACATATATACTACATACATACTACATGCATGCTACATACATACTACATATATACTACATACATGCTACATACATACTGCATGCTACATACATACTACATACATACTACATACATACTACATGCTACATACATACTACATATATACTACATGCATGCTACATACATACTACATACTACATACATACTACATACATACTACATGCATGCTACATACATACTACATGCTACATACATACCACATATATACTACATACATACAATACATTCATACAATACATACATAGACATACAGTACATATAACATAGAGTAACATACTTACCAATACTTGTCACATTGTTCCCCGAAGCCATTGTCGTCTACGGAATAAATATTAACATAACAAACCACAAAAATACTCACCCACGATCCGAAGCAGTCCACGAGTGTGTCCCACGACGATCTTGGGTAGAGAACTGCAGCATCAGATGATGCTGCCGTTCTCTACGGGCTGCAGGAATCCAATGACGGAAGGTAGGTATCCTTCCGCACTGTATTCCTCCGCCACTTAAAAAAAAAAAAGTCCCTAGTCTCACTTTATGCCATTGCTGCGTGGGAATTTCCCACACAGCAATGGCATAAAGTGAGACTAGGGACTTTTTTTTTTTTAAGTGGCGGAGGAATACAGTGCGGAAGGATACCTACCTTCCGTCATTGGATTCCTGCAGCCCGTAGAGAACGGCAGCAACAGCTGATGCTGCAGTTCTCTACCCAAGATCGTCGTGGGACACACTCGTGGACTGCTTCGGATCGTGGGTGAGTATTTTTGTGGTTTGTTATGTTAATATTTATTCCGTAGACGACAATGGCTTCGGGGAACAATGTGACAAGTATTGGTAAGTATGTTACTCTATGTTATATGTACTGTATGTCTATGTATGTATTGTATGAATGTATTGTATGTATGTAGTATATATGTGGTATGTATGTAGCATGTAGTATGTATGTAGTATGTATGTAGCATGCATGTAGCATGCAGTATGTATGTTGCATGCATGTAGTATATATGTAGTATGTATGTAGCATGCATGTAGTATATATGTAGCATGTATGTGGTATGTATGTAGCATGTAGTATGTATGTAGCATGCATGTAGTATGTATGTAGCATGCATGTAGTATATATGTAGTATGTATGTAGCATGCATGTAGTATATATGTAGTATGTATGTGGTATGTATGTAGCATGTAGTATGTATGTAGCATGCATGTAGTATATATGTAGTATGTATGTAGCATGTAGTATGTAGCATGCATGTAGTATATATGTAGTATGTATGTAGCATGTAGTATGTATGTAGCATGTATGTAGTATATATGTAGTATGTATGTAGCATGTAGTATGTATGTAGCATGCATGTAGTATGTATGTAGCATGTAATTTTTTTTTTTTTTTTTTTTTTTTTTTACATTTAACACATTAGCCGGATGATGGGACTACTACTGTCCCATCATTGGCTAATGTGTCAATCACTGTCATGGTAGCAGGCATCGCCCGATGGGACTTGTAGTCCCATCGGACGATGCCTGCACAGACCACCGGCAGGCCGGCACAGCCCCCCGGCAGGCCGGCACAGCCCCCCGGAGCCTGCACAGACCACCGGCAGGCCGGCACAGCCCCCCGGCAGGCCGGCACAGCCCCCCGGAGCCTGCACAGCCCCCCGAAAGGCCCGTACAGACCCCAGAGAGGCTGTACAAGGGCAGGAAAGGGTTTTTCTTATTCCGATACCGGAAGTCCCATAGACTTGAATGGGACTTCCGGTATCGGAATCGGCGATACCGATACTTTTTTTAAAGATCGGCCGATACCATCCGATACGATACTTTGAAGTATCGGACGGTATCGCTCAACTCTAATAATAATCTTTATTTATATAGCGCCAACATATTCCGCAGCGCTTTACAGTTGAACAGTTTCAAACACAACAGTCATAAGTAACAACGTTAACAATACAATAATTAAAGCGAAATAAGATGACCCTGCTTGTGGAGCTTACAATCTACAATGAGGTGGGGGAGATACAAAGCATAGGTTTGTATTTACAATGATGTATTTACAATGACGGTCCAGCCATCTTCAGGGGGTGGGGGTTAGATGGAGATAGTGAATGGGCTACACACACACAAACATAACATGACTTTGATTACTGAATGTGATAGGCCGCTCTGAACAAATGTGTTTTGAGCGAGCGCCTAAAACTATGCAAATTGTGGATGATCCTAATATCTTGGGGTAGAGCATTCCAGAGGATTGGCGCAGCACGGGAGAAGTCTTGGAGTCGGGAGTGGGAGGTACGGATTAGGGCAGAGGTTAGTCGAAAGTCATTTGCAGAGCGCAGCGGTCGGTTAGGCCGATAGACAGAAATGAGGGAGGAGATGTAAGGGGGTGCCGCACTGTGGAGAGCTTTGTGGGTGAGAACAAGTACTTTGAATTGTACCCTGTAATGAATTGGCAGCCAGTGTAACGACTGGCGAAGAGCGGACGCGTCTGAGTAACGATTAGCCAGATGGACAACCCTGGCTGCTGCATTAAGGATAGACTGGAGAGGGGAGAGTCGAGTGAGAGGGAGGCCAATTAATAGAGCATTACAGTAGTCCAGGCGGGAGTGGATCAGGGCGACAGTGAGAGTTTTTGTTGTTTCCATGGTGAGAAAAGGGCGGATTCTAGAGATGTTCTTTAGGTGTAAGTGGCATGAGCGGGCAAGAGATTGTATATGGGAGGTGAAGGAGAGATCGGAGTCGAACATAACACCCAGACAGCGTGCCTGCTGTCGGGGTGTTATTATGGTGCCACCCACAGAGAGGGAAATGTCAGATTTAGGGAGGTTAGTAGATGGTGGGAGCAGAAGAAGTTCAGTTTTGGAGAGGTTGAGTTTCAGATAGAGAGCAGACATGATGTTGGAGACTGCAGACAGACAGTCAGTGGCGTACTGTAGTACAGCGGAGGTAAGGTCAGGGGATGATGTGTACAGTTGTGTGTCATCAGCATAAAGATGGTACTGAAAGCCAAAACTGCTGATGGTCTGTCCAATTGGGGCCGTATAGAGAGAGAAGAGAAGGGGGCCAAGGACTGAGCCCTGAGGTACCCCAACAGTGAGAGGAAGAGGAGATGAAGTGGAGCCAGAAAACAGAACACTGAAGGAGCGGTCGGAAAGATAGGAGGAGAACCAGAAAAGAGCAGTGTCCTTAATGCCTAGTGACTGGAGCCTAGAGAGTAGGAGAGGATGGTCAACAGTGTCGAAAGCTGCAGAAAGGTCGAGAAGAATGAGCAGAGAGTGGTCACCATTACGTTTTGCTGTCAGAAGGTCATTGGTCACTTTGATGAGTGTAGTTTCTGTCGAATGTAGGGGGCGGAAACCGGACTGTGAAGGGTCTAGGAGGGAGTGAGTGGAGAGGTAACGGGTAAGGCGTGAGTATATCAGGCGCTCCAAGAGTTTAGAGATGAAGGGGAGATTGGAGACTGGTCTGTAGTTGTTTGTGCAGGATGGGTCGAGGGTGGGTTTCTTTAGTAATGGAGTAATGATAGAGTGTTTGAAGGAGGAGGGGAAAATGCCAGAGGAGAGGGAGAGATTAAAGATTGTAGTTAGGTGAGTTGTGACGACTGGGGAGAGAGACTGGAGGAGATGTGAGGGAATGGGGTCGGTTGTGCATGTAGTCGGACGAGAAGAGGAGAGGAGCCTGGAGACTTCTTCTTCTGTGATGGGATCGAATGTGGAGAGTGAGCCAGGGGAAATGCAGGGAGGGATGGGAGTCACTGAATTTGGTGATTGGGAGCGGATTTCCTGACGGATATTGTCTATTTTCTCTATAAAGTGGGAGGCAAGGTCATCAGCGCAAATGTCTGTGATAGGGGCTTGTGCTTTTGGCCTGAGGAGGGAGTGAAAGGTGTCAAAAAGTTTCTTGGGGTTGTTGGATAGTGAGGAGATCAGGGTGGTGAAGTAGGTCTGTTTGGCGAGGTGAAGGGCAGAGTTATATGTCCTTAACATAAATTTGAAGTGTATGAAGTCTTCTGGTGTGCGTGTTTTCCTCCATAAGCGTT
The DNA here is from genome assembly GCF_039654945.1 of Dendrobates tinctorius. Taxonomy (NCBI): domain Eukaryota; kingdom Metazoa; phylum Chordata; class Amphibia; order Anura; family Dendrobatidae; genus Dendrobates; species Dendrobates tinctorius. The sequence continues at coordinate 11,315,013 of NW_027361776.1, forward strand.
CAGCACACCTAGAGCATAGCTGGAGAAATCGGGTTTGCGATGTGAGCCAGGGCTGTTTCACTCTGTGTTTGGAGGTTCTGAGGGTGAGGGGAGCTACTTGGTCAAGGGTGCTTCTAAGAGTGTCATTGAAGTGTACAGCCAGATCAGGACAGGACAAAGAAGAGATTGGGGACAGTGATGAGTGTAGGGAGTCTGAAAGTGTATGAGGGTTAATGGCTTGTAGATTTCTGACTGAATGGTAGGTAGGAGGGTGCTGGGGTGAGCGAGGATTTGTGAGTGTAAAGGAGAGAATGTTGTGGTCAGAGAGGGGAAGCGGTGAGTTATCTAGGTAGGAGATTGAGCAGAGCCGGGCGAAAACCAGGTCCAGGGTGTTACCGTCTTTGTGTGTTTCAGAGGTTGAGAGCTGAGAGAGGCCTAGAGAAGTGGTTAGTGATAGAAGCTGGGATGCAGATGTGAAAGTGGGGCTGTTAATGGGGATGTTGAAGTCTCCCAGGATAAGGGTTGGTAGTTCTGAGGACATGAAGTGCGGCAGCCAGGCAGAGAAATGGTCCAGGAAGTGGGTGGGTGAGCCTGGGGGCCGGTATATGACCGCTACTCTGAGGGAGAGGGGACGAAAGAGCCTGATGGTGTGGACTTCAAAAGAAGGGAATGAGAGTGATGGAACTGGGGGGATGACCTGGAAAGTGCATTGTGGGGACAGGAGTACGCCGACTCCACCACCAGGTCTGTTTGTCGGTCTCGGGGAATGGGAGAATTGTAAGCCACCATGGGAAATGGCAGCAGGAGAGACAGTGTCAGAATCCTGAATCCAGGTTTCCGTGAGGGCCAACAGATTCAGAGAGTTTTTCAGAAAGTAATTGTGTAGGAAAGGAAGCTTGTTGCATACAGACCGTGGATTCCAAAGGGCACAATTGAAAGAAGGAGATGAAGGAGTGCAAATAATATTAGTAAGATTATTAAGGTTTCGATGTGAGGTAGGGTAGGGGTTGAGGTTGGGGGATGGTGGACCGGGGTTGGGGGAGATGTCCCCTGAAATCAGTAGGAGCAGGAAGATAAAGAGCAAGTAGTTTTTGGAATTGTATGAAGATTTTTTGTGCAGTGTGTTTGGGCAAGATGGGCTGAGGTTTTTTAAGAAGGTGAGAAGTGCATGGGAGCTGTACATGGGAGAAGGAAAGAGAGAGGAGCTGATGTATATGAGTTGTGATGGAGGGGGGATTGGTTGGTGAAAGTGGATTGCAAGAGAACATAGGAGGATAGGAATAAAGCACATGGTTAAAAGGGACAGCAGAGTGAGGGTTACCTGACTCCTGCCCTGACTAACTGCCATGTAATAACTGCTGTATCCCGACACTTATCTTCGTGACGCTTTGCTTCTGTGATGCGTGCACCCCCACACGCATGCACCCCTAAGAATGGTTCACATTTATAGTCCAGACTGCTGGGTCAGAAGAGATGGATTGTGGGAACTGGTTGAGGATAATTTGGCAGCTGGGCTCAGCACACCAGGGTTGTTGTTTTTTTTTTGGGGATGATCAAAGACATTCAGCCAGGCAACACCTATTTTAACACCTCCACCAGATAAGATCTACACTGATCCCAGTCATGGAAATGCAACAGTGAGTTTTAAGTACAATGCACCAAATGATTTATAACAATGAATTAGCAGACACATTAAAATATGTTTCTAGATGCTAAAGCAGCAGATGACAGCAGACAGCAAGCAGAGGGAATTTTTACCATTAGAGTCTATTGCAGCAGATGAGACAGCAATCAGAGGTGGGAAGTTGTACCATTTGAATATGTTGTAGAAGACAGCAAGCAGAGGGAATTTTTACCATTAGAGTCTATTGCAGCAGATGAGACAGCAATCAGAGGTGGGAAGTTGTACCATTTGAATATGTTGTAGAAGACAGCAAGCAGAGGGAATTTTTACGTGACCATATTAAAGGGAATCTGTCACCAGTTTTTTGGCCTATCAACTAAAAATATCATCTAATAGAGTGTGAGCTATACATTACCCAACTACTTGTGAAACCCCCTGACTCCCCATGAATCCCCCATAAAAACCTTTTATACTGCTCCTGAGCTGTATGTAAATATCATCGGCGATGGACATTGGCTCTAGTCCCACTTTCCACCCCAAATCGGTGTGCTGCACGCATTCTGTTCTGTGAATAGCATTGTTCGCGTACAGGTCCTGCGTGTGCGCAATCAAATTGCCTGCCGCGCGTGCGCAGTATGCTTTGCCCAACTGCTGGCAAAGCCGAAAAGCATAAAAAGTGGACTAAAATATGATTGAAAAACGGATGTAAATAAAAGTGTTGTCCAGATTGTTCATTGTAACCAAATGGTGGTGCTAAAAATTTATTTATTCTTTCTTCACTGCCCAATGGTATAAAATTCTGTGACACACCTGTGGTGTCAATATGATAATTGCACTCCTGGATGAATTCATTGGGGTTTTAGTTTGTAAAATGAGGTCACTTATGGGGAGTTTCTGCTTTTCTGGCACCTCAGGGGCTCTGCCAATGTGACATGGCACCCTCAAACCATTCCTGCAAAATCTGAACTCCAATATGTCGCCTCTTCCCTTCTGAGCTTCGCATTGTGCTAAATAAAAGTAATATTCAAGCCACATAGAGGGTAATGGTGTATTCAGGAAAAATGTCACAACAAACTTTGGGATCCATTTTATTCTGCAATTCTTGTGAAAATGAAAAATGTTGGGGTTAAAAACATTTTTGTGGGAAAAATATATTTGTGAAGCACCTCTCTGTTCAACATGCTCACCACATGTCTAGATAAATTACTTGGGGGGTTTAGTTGCCAAAATGGAGTCACTTGTGAAGGGTTTCCACAGTGATTAGGCATATCAGGGGCTCTCCAAAGCAACATGGTATCTGTTAAGGATTACAGCAAATTTTACTTTCAAAAAGTCAAGCGATGCTCTTTCCCTTCCAATCCCTGAAGTGCGCCCAAAAAGTAATTTTTCTCCACATAATTGATATTGGCGTACTCAATAGAAATTGCACAATACATTGTGTGGTGTATTTTCTACTATTACCCTTGTGAAAATACAAAGTTTGAGGCTAAATTAAATTACTTACGATACACTTTATTAATCCCGAGGGTAATTATGGTATTACAGCAGCCCTACAAACAGCATTCCAAACATTATAATATTACAAACAGCATTACATAAAGTAATTCCTAGACACAGATCTTTCACATGACTAACCACATTACTTAACAAACAAATTTGTGTAAGCGCAGGTACTTAAATCTCTGATCATTGCTATTAGTGCACCAGTCATAGGTCATTGTTGTCTTTCACCCTTAGGAAATTGTTATATATCCCCATAGCAGTAGGCACAAACGATTTCCTGAATTTTTCCTTCTTGCACCTCTTGTGCTCTTCTTCTTCATTAACAGCTTGTATAGTGGGTGTGTATTATTGTTCATTATAGCCCTACACTTCTTCTGAATCCTATCTTCCACTGCCTCCTCAAAAGAGTCAAGATGGAGGCCAACAGCCGTGCTTACCTTCTTGATAAATTTGTTGAGCTTATTAGTATCAGCTACTCGCACACTACTGCCCCAGAAAATGATAGCAAAAAAACATGATGTGTGCCACAATGGACTGGTAAAATATTTTGAGCATTTTCATAGAATCATAGAATCATAGAATCGTAGGGTTGGAAGGGACCTCCTGGGCCATCTGGTCCAACCCCCTGCTCAGAGCAGGATTCGCTAAATCATCCCAGACAGATCTGTCCAGCCTCTGTTTGAAGACTTCTACTGAAGGAGACCTCACCACCTCTCGTGGCAGCCTGTTCCACTCATTGATTACCCTCGCTGTCAAAATTTTTTTTCTAATATCTAATCTGTGTCTCCTCCCATTCAGTTTCATCCCATTGCTTCTAGTCTTTCCTTGTGCAAATGAGAATAAACATGATCCTTCTACAATGTGACAGCCCTTGAGATATTTGTAGACAGCTATTAAGTCTCCTCTCAGTCTTCTCTTCTGCAAGCTAAATATTCCCAAATCCTGCAACCTTTCCTCATAAGACAGGGTTTGCAGACTGGTCACCATTCTGGTTGCTCTTTTCTGAGCTTGCTCCAGTTTGTTGATGTCTTTTTTAAAATGTGGCACCCAAAACAGGACACAGTATTCCAAATGAGGTCTACTGCACACATTGAACAACCTGAGCTTCCGTAGAAAGTACAGTCTGCTCATTCCCTTCTTGTAAACCTTCTCCATATGACACCTCCAATCGAGATTGCTGTCAGTGTGGACCCCCAAATATTTGTAGGTCTCAATCATCTTCACCTCCTGGCCAGCAATAGTGATCAGTAAGTACTCATCCTTTTTCCTTCTATAATTCACCACCATCTCCTTGGTTTTCTTCACATATAGTTCTAGACAGTTAGTCTGGCACCAATCCACAAAGTCAGAAATCATCCTTCTATATTCCTCCTCCCCCCGGTCCCCCACAATTTCCTCTACAATCACTGAGTCATCTGAGAATTTGCGGAGGTGACAGAGATCGGATTTATACTGAAAGTCAGCTGTATATAATGTAAGGAAGGGCGACAGCACTGTACCCAGAGGGGGTCCAACACTGCTCGTACGCTGCCAGATACCACCTCCCCCATCCATACAAACTGCAGCCCGTCCATCAGGTAGTCGCTTGTTCAGTTCACCATCCCCTCATCTACTGCCATATCAGTCAACTTATTTCATAGTTAGGGCGGCTGTAAGGTATTGAAAGCACTTGAGAAGTCCAAGAACATGGCTCGCACTGCAGTTCCCGCATTATCCAAGAATGAATGTACTGTATGTAGCAGAGACACTACAGCATCATCCACCCCCTAATCTCTGCTGGCACGCAATATGTAGGGGTCAGTGTAGGCCCTCACCCATGGGCACAAGTAGGCAAGTACTATTCTCACCAACGACTTCATAGCATGCGATATAAAGGCCACTGGACGATAGTTGTGTACGGAAGTCAAGTGATCTTGGGAACCAGCACCAGGCAGGTGGTCTTCCATAGCATTCTTACTCTCTGTAATTGTAGGCTCCTATTAAACAGGAGTTGGAAGGCAGTACACAGTTGGTTTGCACACGCTCTGAGGACACGTGGACTGAGGCCATCAGGCCCAGCTGCTTTGCCAATGACTAGTTTACTAAACTCTTTCCTCACATCGCTTGGGGAGACAGAGAAAGCAGACAGTTTATCCCCCAATGTCAATGCTGCCGATCATTCCCCTGCTCCATCCCTCATTCCTGATGACGCTGCGCATGTGTATGGGAATCTGTTGAAAAACTCTTTCATTTCATTAGCCATGGGCAGATTCACTTCACCTCGTTCCAGCCTTGCCTTAAACCCAGTTAACTGCTTCATGTCCGACCACACCTCCATGGAATTGTTGTGACAATTTATTTTCTAATTTAATTTGGAACACCTCACGGGCATTCTTTATTTTCCCTTTTAAGTCCCTTTGTATCAATTTCAGTTTCATTGTATCCTTCATTTTAAATGCCAGCTTTTTCTTGTTTAGTAAGTATTTCAATTCTTTTGTAATCCAAGGCTTGTTATTTGCATAACATTGAATCTTTTTAACTGGTACTATGGTATCAGTGCAAAAATTTATATAATCAGTTATTCTCCCGACAGTATCATTTTCATCATGCTCTCCATTGTCCCATATCACCTACCAGTCTGTGAGGTCAAAGCAGTCTTGCAGGGCCTCCTCAGCCGCTGGGGACCACCTCCTGATTAGTTTTATAGTCGTTAGTTGTTTGCTGACAACTGGTTGATAAGATGGAGACAATAATATGAGGTTGTGGCTTGATTTCCCTGGGGGGGGTAGTGGAGACAATGAATAGGCATCTTTAAAATTTCATAGAGGAGATCCAAAATACTGTTGTCCCTAGTTGCACATTTAAGATATTGATAGAACTTTGGAAGAGCCTTTGAGATCATGACTCAGTTAAAATCCCCAGAGATTACGATTAACGAGTTTGGGTGCTTTGTCTGAAGGTGAGCCAACACCCCTGACAACGCTTCCTCAGCTGCCTCTTGGCAGGCGGATGGAGGTATATACAGGACTACTGCTATGCAAATGGAGAATTCTCTATGTAGATAGTAAGACATAAGGCCAACTGCTAAGAGTTCAATATTTTGATTGCAGTGACTTTCCTTAGCACTAATATGTCGCTGGTTATACCATCTGTTATTAATGCATAATATCACCCCACCACCCTTCTTCTTACCACACGTAGCTTTGTCTCTATCAGCCCGGACCATGTGAAACCCTGGAATCGATCGAGACACTTGAATCAGGGACTTCCCCATTTAACCAGGTTTCTGTAAAGCACATGAGACTGCATTCCTTAAACTCTGCTTGAGTTTTACACAGAGCTGTTGGAGCGCACTTGTCGCGCAGCGCGCGGCGCAGGGCCGTGGGGTACTCGGTACCGGGCCCATCGACTTCAATGGGGGACGATGTCATGGCTGCGGTGACCCGGTCCGTGGCCCTGGGGCGTCCATTAAATAATAAAATAGGGGGGAAAGTTGTTTGTGATGTTGTTAGAAATGAAGATAAAGTTTATAGATGGTTAAATACGTGACGCCACCTGTGGTATTCTGGTCAGAGGTGACCAGCGCTGCGGTATTGTTCCCCTGAGACTGTTGATGTGGCGCAGCAGAGGTGAAAATAGCTCTCCACAGGTAGAGCAATAGCCCCAGGGCAAAGATGTTAGATTAATAATCAAAATGGCTGTGAATGTTGGGGTACAGAGAAATGAGAGGAGGATACAGAGAGGTGCAGTTTCTTTACCTTTTACTGGTAATTGGTTGCATTCCGGAGTACCACATACAGGTGATGGAATGAGTCTGGCTTGCCTGGAGGCATTCAGGGGATCCACCTTGCCAGGTGGGGGTTTAGGACCTACCTTCTGCGATTTTTGTGTGTGGGTCTCTGCTGTTTATAAGTATGCTGCGACCCTCAATTGCGTGATGATTTCACTAACCTTTACGGCTGTCAGCATGAACCTATTACACGGGTACCATCCTCTTCACCTTCAGCCCCGGGCTCCTTATCTGCTGCCGTGCCCTCAGGTGTTCAATGTCGCACAGGAATTTGCAATCCCCTGTACTTTCAGATTCGGCGATCAGGACATACAGCTCCTGACAACCAAGGACTCTGACGTCCCTTTCTCTCTATTAGCGCTTCGCTCTGGGGTCAGCTATATGCAGCTTTCAGCTTCCCCAGAGACTCTCTGTCTCTGCTCTTGTCCTTTTCCCTCTTCACATATCAGCTTCCTTTCTTGAACCGACAGGATCTTCCAGAAAAATCTTTTTACCTCACGTTTTACTGTCTTTTCATTTGCTCACAGCTGCTCTTGTTTCCATGACAACTCCCTCAGCTCACTTCTAGCTGACTCACCAACCCTGTCTGCTGGCCAGAATTTATAAGGCAACTCCCTTTTCTGACCTGCAGCAGGAATTGTGATTTAATCTATGTTACCTGGCATGGGGGTCCCCTTTCTGCCTCCAAGCATGACTTCACCTCATAGAGGGAGGCAATGTCACTGTGACAACTGGACTCTGGGGTGTCACACTAGCAGTTCATTCGACTTATTTTCCAGTGAGTGTGCATTACCCATGATAATAGATGGTACTGCTGGTTTAAACCTTCTTCTACTGGACTTCAACTTTTTACCTGCTCTGCAGCCTCTGAAAGGTCTCCACACTTCAAGAGGAACATGTGGTGTGGCCACAGCTGGAAAAGACTTCAATCTGCTCAGCTTCAGAAGTCGATCCCTTGAATACACAATACGTTTAGTGATGGGCTTGGGACAGCCAGCAGATCAGTGACCCTGTCATTCGCTCCAGTCCACGCCATGTCTGACTGTGTCCAGGGTTCACCTTTGTATCCAGATGGCTGCATCAGTAAGACATCTTACCGTCAGTGAAGCATATTGGATATTACGCTTGGATACCACATAACCTCATGGTATGAACTGCAAAAATGATTTATTATATATATATATATATATATTGATTTTGTCCAAATGACTATGGTCGCAACTACTGAGCCAGAAATGCATCAGGTGTTTTTTTAATTTTTCCTTCTTTTAAAATGGCTAAATAAATTTTTGAAGATTTTACCAACTTGGAGTTCCCGAAACTCTTTTTTTTTTTCTTCTCTTATATTACAGAGCTCTTTGAAGCTATGCTTTCCTTTTGAAATCAGTCTTTAATACTTATCAACCACCTACCAAAACCTGATGAAAGATGAGGTAGTCGTCACCCAGAACCCTATTGAGGATATGCAGAATTTGTTATGATGAGAATATATTGAAGAGACAACCAAAAATTAGGAAAATAGGTATCAACAAAGGGATTACCAGAGGTAAGGAATAAGAGAATTTGCTGACTCGGACTACAAAATCATGAGAACCTGTATGTATGGGATAAAATAGGAAGTTGATGATACTGAATCAGTGAATCTCAATGGGATGTCCCTTTAGCTAGACATGTGAGTGATCTACTGTACATGGAGGTAACATTCCATCATAGGTGTTGACAAGGTGTCTAGAGCACCATGAGGAGGCAACTTTGATCAGTTAGTACTGCAAAGTTAAATCAATTGGATTTTTAATTCATTGTCACCTTATAGATTAAATGAACAGTTAGATTTTATCTTTTTTATTTAACAGCTAAGATTTGAAACTACCCCTCCTCCACTGTTTTTATAATGTATACTCTATTGACCCCTTTTTAAGCATTTCATCTTATGCATTATTTGAATAAGATGCACCATCTAGTACCATAAAAGTATCCCTGCTTTCTCTATTATGATTTGTGCATACTTCTCATTTATTACCCCAAGAATGTATTCAGACGCCTCTTTATTATTTGATACGTTTTACTTCCCAGATTAAGTAGATTCTATACACAAAATTGTTTGCAATTGGAAACCCATGCTAATTATAAAAATCTAGTTGCTCAGTTAACCTTATGTTGTTGTGTAAATCTAGTAGTGGGAAACAAAGTGCACAATAGAGTGATACCTTATGAAGGGAGAATTGGAGAGTGCTGGTAATGCTCCCCTCGTGGTTTTGTGACAGACACAACTCCTAGGTAGGTATGAAGAAAAATAGCTGCTTCGGCCCGATGGCTGGTGGATAAATCCTGCAGGAGATATTGGATCCAGTTGGATTAACACGTAGGTGGGCTGCTCTACTCGAGTGAACTAATTCTTCTGAAAAGATGATGAGGAAAAGGGCTTTTTAGTCACAACATGTTTCAACGCGTTTCTATTACTCTTTGACCTACCTACTTTGTATTGGTGTTTATTGATAGAGTGCATCAAATATAGAGAGTGGAGTCTACTCATTTTGAGTCATCTCTTATTTTATGTTGGGTCTGACCGATAATAATGAGACAACTTGCATTCCACAGATTGGAGGTGATATGGAGGCATGTTCTGACTGAGACACAAAATTTAAAACAGTAAGAAGACATGGACACGAGAAGCAGATGAGGGGTCATTCAGAGCTGAAGACCTAACCAACAGCCCTGCTTCACAGTCCCACCCTGATGCACAGAAAACTTAGGAAACCCAAACTATTAATGATAATTAAACAACAACTAGGCTATGGATTTCCTCAAGGTGCCTTAATTAATCAGTATAACAGCACATTTATGACCATAACTTTAGTTTAAAATGCATGATCCTGATCTTTTGAAATTTCAATTCACTAACTTCAACAAATTCTACAAAAAAATACTCATTTTGCGTTGAAACTCAATACTGGAAAGCTTGGATTACCATGGACCTGCATAGGATTTTTTCATTTCTTTTTCAATAAATTGCTGAATATGGGATAGTGTTGGGAATGGGAAGTCTTTAATCAAATAAAGTTTTTTTTATGCTTGTATTTTTATTTTTTTATTATGGGGGTGTCAGACACCTCACTATTACTAACCCCAGGGGTTGCAGCAGCTGTGATTTTTGACAAATCACAGTTGTCTTCAACCACAAATACCATTACCTAGTTTGCCACCACACCAGGTCTACCGGGAAAAACTGGGCAAAGTGTCAGAATTGGAGCATATGATGCGTCAATTTTGGGGTGGCTATGGGCTTATATTTTAGGCTGGGAAGGTGCCAATAACCAGGGACCTTCCAATTCTGATAATGTAAACCAGTGGCTGTCTTCTTTACCTTGGCTTGTTATCAAAAATAGGGGGGGATGCCAAGTAATTTTTAAAAATAATTTATTAGGCTAAACCAGGCAAAAAAGCACCTGTGTAAATGCACTTACAACTTATGTGCTTTTTTCTTAACATGCAGATTTACCATAGCTAATGCAAGTCACATGCAGCCTAACAGCCACAAAACATGTGAGGCGGAAACTCGAACATAGCACTTGAGCACCTGCAATTCTCTGAGCAATGAGCTCACCCCACCACCCGGATGCTAGATCGAGTATCGAGCAGTGGTGAGCATGCTCACTCAGCACTATGCCTGGACAATTCCCGCAATGTTTAGTCAGAAATAATGCAAATTAAAGTAACAATCCCAATTAGGAAAGAGGGGCCATTAGAAAACTTTCACATGTGCCATTTAAATACAGTTTTTTTTTCATTTAGTTTTTAACACCAAAGCAAAATTTGGAAAGAATAGAGAAGGAAATTATTAAGATTATTAAGATTTGACTTCTTTTTTTTGCCTATTCATTGTTTTGTCTTAAAAAACTGCATCATAATGGTCTTCCTCAAAGCAGCCTCTGCATTTTCATTTACCAGAATAATTAATTACTTGTAAATAGTAACTAATTGGACAGGGATTTAAGTAAATTAAATGATAGTGGCAGATATTTACTCGGTTCCTTACTTACATTTACAGTATTAGTGCATGTGTACTATGTATGAAACTTCTGCGCTATACCATTATCATTCTATGCAGTACAGTGGGGAAGAGAGGTATTTGATTCACTGCTAATTTTGTAAGTTTTCCCACCTACAAAGAATACCTGTCAGGTGGATGGACTATCTCAGCAAATGAGATGTGCTTACTAACAAAGATTTTGAAATCCTGAGTTCAAATCCCACCAGGGACAAAATCTGCAAAGAATGGAGAAGTTTGCAATTTTTATTATAGGTACACTTCAACTGTGAAAGAATCTAAAAATATAAACCAGAAAATCACATTGTATGATTTTTAAATAATTAAATTGCATTTGATTGCATGAAATAATTATCTGATCACCTACTGACCAGCAAGAATTCTAATTATCACAGACCTTTTTTTGTTTTTCTTTAAGAAGCCCTCCAACTCTGCACTTATTCCTATATTAATTGCATCTGTTTGAACTTGCTACCTGTATAAAACACACCTATCCGCACAATCAATAACACTCCAACCTCTTCACCTTACCAAAACCAATGAGCTGTCTAAGGACACCAGAGAAAAAACTGTAGACCTGCACAAAGCTGGGATGGGTTACAAGATAATAGGCAAGCCGCTTGATGAGAAGGCAACAACTGTTTGCGCAATTATTAGAAAATTGACGATATGCATGATAACTGTCAGTCTTTCCTTGCAAGATCTCTCCTCATGAGGTATGGATAATTCTAAGAAAGATCAGGAATCAGCCCACTACTACACAGGAGAACCTAGTCAATGACCTGAAGAGAGCTGGGACCACAGTTTCAAATATTACCGTTAATAATATACTATGCGGCCATGGGTTAAAATAGTGCAGGGCGCGGAAAGTCCCCTTGCTCATGCCAGCACATGTCCAAGCCCATTTGAAGTTTGCCAATGACCATCTGGATGATCCAGAGGAGGCATTGGAGAAGGTCATGTGGTCAAGTGAGACTACTCGCCGTGTTTGGAAGAAGAAGGATGAGTACAAACTGAAGAACACCGTCCCAATCGTGAAGCATGGTGGGGGAAACATTATCCTTTTGGGGTGCTTTTCTGCAAAGGGGACAGGACAACTGCACAATATTGAAGGGAGGATGGACGGATCATGTATTGCAAGATTTTAGCCATCAACCTCCTTCCCTCAGTAAAAGCATTGAAGATGAGTTGTGGCTGGGTCTTCCAGCATGACAGTGACACAAAACACACAGCCAGGGCACCTAAAGAGTCGTAAGAAGCCTTTCAAGGTCATAGAGTGGCCTAGCTTATCTCCAGACTTAAACCCAATAGATAATCTTTGGAGGGCGCTTAAACTCACTGTTGCCCAGCCACAGCCCCAAAACCTTCAAGATCTAGGGAAGATCTGTATAGAGGAGTGGGCCTAAATCCCTGCTTCAGTATATGCAAACTTGATCAAGAAATTCAGGAAATGTCTGATGTCTGTAATTGCAAACAAATGTTTCTATACAAAAAATTAAGCTCTATTTTTCAATTGTATCATATACTGTACTTATTTCATGTAATAAAATGCAAATTAGTTATATTAAAATCATACATTGTGATTTTCTGGATTTTTTTTTTAAATACTGTCTCTCACAATTGAAATGTACTTACGATAAAAATTACAGACCTCTCCATTCTTTGTTAGCGGAAAAACATGCAATATGGGCAGTGTATCAGATACTTATTTTCCCTACTGAATGTGCTTAATGTATATTTTCATTCAAGTCAGGAGTCTTCATCTGGAACAGTTCTTCTGTTGCATTAGAACATGTTAAATTACTATACTGAATAGTTCTTGTGTCAAAATATTCATGAAATGTCATCAATGTTCTAAAGAACAAATCTAAGGTGTTTTAAAGAGTCTTATGATAGAACTGAATTTCTGTTTTGATTATACTGTGAACAATCAAACTGACAGCTAATAATAATGTACATGGGCATTTAGCTGATTTCTAACATTCAAACATTCCAGATTTACTTTAAAATTCATCCCTTTTGTCAATGATAATGTAAATCCTGTCATCCGACACTTGACACTATAAAAACCCTCTGCTACTGAAAGTCAAGTTCAGAGAAAACGTATTTCATGACTTTGAAATTTTTGCATACAGTACATCTTAAATCGAAACTTCACAGTTACAATTGACTATTGTGCTTAATGTCTATGGATACTGCTTACAGATGAATAATGTTGTCATATGCAGTGACAGTTTGACATTGAGCTGTAGCATTTCACAGACTGAACAATAAAATAAAGGCTACATAGTAACCAAAATGAGTCTAAAGGATGTGTCAGCATAGAAAAAGTATTTAAAAAGTACACAGTAACAAATATATATGATGCTAATGAGGCCAATCTAGAGTGGGAAAGAGAGGGTTTTGGGATGGATATTTTCAGAAACAAATCTACGACACTTCCTTGGTAGATAAAAGCCCAGTATACTCTTGAGTTTGTATATGGCATTAGATGGGTTTCAGAGCATGACAGGGCCTCCATAAAAAAATATACATAACTGACACCACATCAAAAACACCCATTCTATAGTGTACACCCATATGGTGAGAAAAAAGGTGGGAAATTACATGGATGCTGTCATGGATTCTGGAAAAAAACAGTTACCAGTAAGTAACCTTGGTGCTTTCCCTTCACCGATAACAGCACACATGAGCTATTTATGGAGAAATGAAACACCTTAGGGAGGGACCACTGCTTGCAGCACACTTCTACCAAAGGTTAAGTCAGCAGAGGAGGATATTTCCAGTCTGTAGTGCCTAAAGAAATTAGAAGGTGAGGACCAGTTGGCGGAATTATTAATCAGTCCATATCTCCAATAGAAGAAAGAGGACAGCACTGCTGATACCGCTCCAACTACGCAAATCAATGTGGTGTTAGAAAATACTGCAGACATACTGTATACCCCTAGACTTCGGTGCTCACCCAGAAACAACAATATCGCAGATCCAGAAAAAGACAATGGGTAGCACTCACCATTCTTGAAATTCCTCACTTTATTGGTAACAATAAAACAACTTCACTGGGAGAGTAAGAAAAGGAATGTGCAGGTGACAATGTCCGTTTCGCACTGTGTCATTTCTACGGGTCAATAGATCAGAGGATGTGACGGAAAGAGAAATACCCATGCACACGTATGCTTCTCCCACACAACCCTGAACTCAGATGCAATGAAATACATATAAAAACATTTAAAACACAATACAATTCAAAAATATGAAAACAACAAATGTGCACAACTGTAAATTTACAAATCAAAGTACCTCTCGCAACAATATCTGCCAGCTCTTCATAACACTCTAAAATATGCCATTTTTTTTCTGATCGTGGATCGAATGTAGCTATCCAATGGGATATGTCTTTTACATCTAAATTTGGCCGCTCACAGTTGGAATTTCAGGATGTGCTGGTAAAGATTGAAGATGGGAGTATTTGTACCACTTTATATCGAAAACCAACTGCTACAAATTCGATGATGTGTTTTGATAGTTTTCATCCGTTCTATACAAAACAATCATTGCCTTATAGTCAGCTTCTTAGAGTCAAAAGGGTTATCAATTTGAGAGGGTTTTAATGAACAGTTAGTGGAACTATATGACAGATTCAGAAATAGAGGATTTCCCGATGCCCTATTAAATATGGCATTAGATAGAGCAAAGGGGAAAATGGTAGCTAAAAAAACACTTGTTAAAAAGAAAAAAGATAAGAGGTTTACGTTTTGTTTCCAATATGGCCCAATGGATAGCTACATTCGATCCACAATCAGAAAAACTGGCATATTTTAGAGCGTGATAAAGAGCTGGCAGGTATTGTTGTGAGGGGTCCTTTGATTTCCTGCAGACACAGCACGAGATTAAGGGACATTCTTGTCCAGAATTGCATTAAAAAGGAAAATAAAGATTGGTTAGGTTCAGGTATCCCTAAGGGTAATTATAAGTGTGGCCATTGTCCCTTCTGTAAACTTCATATCACAATTCGTTGTATTCGAGTGGGGGCAATAAGTCATTCAGTTTCTGAGTTCATTTCATGTAAGACAGATTTTGCAGTGTATGCTATTTTTTGTCCATGTAAAAAATTTTATATTGGCAAAACGATACGCCCCCTATATGTTAGATTTAAAGAACACTTTAAGTCTATTTCTTCTGGTAAAGGGGTGCCCCGTTTAATCAATCATATCAGAGATTGCCATGTGGGAGATCCTAATGTTTTGTCATTTGCGGGTTTAGAAAAAGTCTCCCTACCCCCTCAAGGGGGAGGTCTGCATAAACTCCTATTAAGATGAGAAGCCAGGTGGATCATTGTACGCTCGGGCAATGGAATCCACCGGTTTCAATGACAGAGTAGATATGTCTATTTTCTTGTAAATTTATAGTTGTGCTCATTTGCTGTTTTCATGTTTATGAATTGTATTGTGTTTTGTTTTTATATGTATTTCATTGCATCTAGGTTCAGGGTTGTGTGGGAGGAGCATATCTGTGTACAGATATTTCTCTATCCGTCACATCCTCTGACCTATTGACCCATAGAAGCGTCACAGCACGAAATGGCCATCGTCACCTGCACACTCCTTTTCTTACTCTCCCAGTGAAGATGTTTTATTGTTACCAACAAAGTGTGGAATTTCAAGATTGGTGAGTGCTAACCATTCTCTTTTTCTGGAATTAAAAATCTGATCAATCGATACCTCCGCTTTCTCTGCCAAGGATGTCGTCACAGCTCTGGTGGTGTGAGCCTTGATGCATTCAGGAACCGGAGCACCGCCAGCAGAGTAGGCTAATCTAATGGCCTCCCTGATTGGCTTTGCAATGGGACACTTAGATACCCCATACACCTTTCTGTTACCCTGAAAGACTACAAACAAGGACTGGGTTTTCCACCACTAACTAGATATAGATATGCACTCTAACAATGTTCTGCTAACATCTAGACTGTGAAATTTTTCTTTGCTTAAATTCCTAAGGTTATTACATCGAAGGATAATTTCTTGACTGTTATGAAACTTTAGTGCTACCATGGGAAGTTAGACCAGATTAGGTCTCAATATAATATTATCCTCATACACTTGGGTATAAGAAGGGTTTATTGAAAGGGCCTGGATATCGCTAACCCTGCTGTCCGAGGTCAGTGCTACCAATATAATAGCTTAAGGGTAAGATACTTAGCTGACTACTCTTGTAAAGACCCGAATGGGTCACATGGGGGAACCCTTTGAATTCGGTCTTGCCAGGATCTATCTCAGGATTTTATGAAACTCAATGCCCATGTATTAGCTGCAAGATTATAATATTTTTAATGCACCCAAGCCTGAAACCTGAATCTTGAGGGTGCTAATAGTAAACCCTAGCTCAAAGCCCCTCTGGAGAAACTCTAGGATGGAACTGACTGGAGCTTTTTTACCCAAAGACTTCCCTGAAAATTCCAGAAATATTCTCCACGCCCTGATGTAAATTTTTGTTTTTATAGATTTTCTTCTCTGTAACAAGGTGGAGACTAACCCTGGAGAAAAACCCTTCTGATTCAGTATTGCCCTTTAAAATTCCATGCTGCTAGATGGAAGCCCTTCACTTGAGAGTGGCATACTGGACCCTGGAGTGAGAAAGTCCGGGATCTCTGGCAGGATCCAAGGCTCTGACACTGACATTATCCTCAAAAGGGAAAACCACGTTCTTTTTGGCCAGAATTGAGCAAGCAGAATCACCCATCTTCACAACTGCTGGGATCATCGCTATCGGAGGAAAGGCATATAAAATTCTGAAGTTCCAGGGGATTTGAAGGGCATCTACTGCTTAAGCGTTTTCCCTATGGTTTTGTGAACAGAATCTTTTCACTTTCTTGTTCTGTTTGTTTGCGAGCAAGTCTATTTCTTGCAACACCCATGAGAGAACTATCCAGTGAAACACCTGGGAGATTCCCATTGGGAATCCTGGGTCCATTCCCGTTGTTTCAGTCTGTAGATGCTTAGGAAGTCTGTCTTTGTGTTCTCTGTCCCCTTTATGTGCAGCGCTGTTAGGGACTGAACATGTTGTTCTGCCAGCTGAAAGTGACTGCCTGCTGCTTCCAAAAGGGAGTGGGACTTTGTTCCCCTGTGTGGTTGATATATGCCACTGTATGCCGATTATCAGACATGACATGAATGTGGCGACCAAGAAGGGTAGGGAGAATGCCCCTTAAAGCTCTTTGTGCAGCCCACAACTCTTTCAGGTTATTATTATTATTATTTATTTATATAGCACCATTGATTCCATGGTGATGTACATAAGAAGGGGTTACAAACAAATTACAGATATCACTTACAGTAATCAAACTTACAATGACAGACTGATACAGAGGGAAGAGGACCCTGCCCTTTCAGGCTTACATGCTACAGGATGGTGGGGAAGGAGACAGTAGGTTGGTGGGTTAGACAATTTACCCCTCTCAAAGAGTGACCAAGAACCCTGAATTGTACGATCTCTCAATTGTGCCCCCAAGCTGAATTGCTCACATAATTGTGACAATGTCGCTTACTGGCTTTATCCATTGGACCACTGAGTTTAGGTTTGCCCTATCTTCCCACCACGAGAGGGAGTTTCTGGTTTCTAAAGAAAGTTCAACCTACCCTTCTAAATGTCCTTTTAGTAACTTCTGTGCCTACATAATCTCCCATTAAAGCTGCCTCGTGTGTAGCTTGGCTCATCTCACTCCTGGTATGCTGGATGCTAGGGTTCCTAACAGGGACATTGCCTTTCTTAGGGTCATTTTTGTATCTTCTATTGCTGCCGAAGCAAGGTTTACCATCTTGTCCATTTTTTGGAATTCAGAATAAGGCCCAGAAATTACTATTGTGAGGCAGTGAGCGGTGTCATATGCGAGGATCGCTATGTGTCCCCAAGGATGTGTAAAGAAGCATATGGAGGTCGGGGGAGTGCATTGCAGTCACAGGCATAGCTGTTATTGCAAGGCAAAATAGAAGTAAGTGTTGATCTTGAGCAAGCTATTTCTCCAAGGTGGATTTAAGAAAACCTGACATGGACTTGTATTTTTGAAATGGACTACAGGATGGTAGTGGGGTGGTCCATTTCCTTCCCTGACCACAGGTTTTCCATGTGGCCTATGGCCACAGGTTCTATTGTAAAACCCCTGCAGTAAAGGGGTGGGGTGTGTCAGTTTTGTTCTTGCAAGCAGGCAGAGCAG
This sequence comes from Dendrobates tinctorius, assembly GCF_039654945.1. Lineage (NCBI taxonomy): Eukaryota > Metazoa > Chordata > Amphibia > Anura > Dendrobatidae > Dendrobates > Dendrobates tinctorius. The sequence goes on from NW_027361776.1 coordinate 11,333,146, forward strand.
AAGGATTTGCAGAGCTCAACCTGTGTGAGGCAACACAGGGCCAAGTGGATCCAAAGGCCTGGCACCCTCAGGGTTCATGGCGGTGCAGTCGCCCACAGCAACTGCTCACGGACTGTAGAGGATAGCACAGCACATGCATTATGTGAGTGCACAGCACGTGCACTGTGTGAGTTTGGACATTAAACATGTTTGCTGTGAACTTTCCTGTGGTCACTGCCTGTTTGTCACACTGCACAAACCCTGCTGCACTACACTATATTCTTACTGGATTTTATCTCAACTTATGAATGTTTACCATTCAGCTAAGATCTAAGATGACTCTCACATCTCTCAATTGTGTTGCACAGTGGTCCTCTGATTTCACCACTATGAGGAAGTCTAAGTAAGGAACGATATTGGTGTTCTGTACGTGAAAGTAGGCAATTACTGTAATTACCGTTGTGAAAATCCTTGGAGCGACTGTACCGAATGCAAGGGCTCTGAATTGATAATGCCTGGTTTAGCCCTGTACATAGAGGGTCATTCACAGATACATTAGATTGTCTATATGAATAGGTATGTGATAATAATAATCCTTTAAGTTGATGACCACCATGAAACAATTGTGAAAAAGGAGTTTAATGGCCGTGAATTTTTTATCCACCGGTTGATGCAGGAAAGATGTATATCTTTGTACTGTGTTAGCCAGTAGATAGAAAAATATTCAGAATTGAGAGTCCTCAGTGGTTGATACCTTTTAATGACTGACCGAAAAAATGGTAACAAATTGCAAGCTTTCGAGACTACTGAGGTCTCTTCATCAGGCATTGACTAATACAAAATCTGAAGTGGCAAAACATTTCTGTATGCCTGATCACAGCACCATGGATATGAAATGGTATTGAAAGGTAACTTCACATCTCAGAGAGACAGAAAAGTCTGGGAGTACAAGCTCATGACAGCCCCTGACACTATCAATGCAGGAATGAATGTGTCGCATGGATTTATGTCTTTTTACATCAATTAAGGAATTTGCTCCTAAGACTTTGTGGGGGGCATCACAACATAGAACCAGCCCCAATTAGAGGACAATAAAAACTCCTTATCTATGAACTGTTCCAATATTTACAATATGTCTATCTCTCTCCCATAATGATAATTCTGCTTCACGTCACTTGTCTTATCTATCGCATTTTTTCTGTGCTGTGCTGTGCTGTGTATAAATATGTGATTCTTCAGATTTTGTATTAGTCAATGCCTGATGAAAAGACCTCAGTAGTCTCGAAAGCTTGCAATTTGTTACCATCTTTTCAGATAGCAATTAAAAGGTATCAACCACTGAGGACTCTCAATTCTGAATATTTTTCTATCCACCGGTTGATGTTCTTCAGATTGATGATGGTTCTGAATGAACCATCTGGTTTCATTTTATACTAAAGAGGGGGAAATAAAATCTCCTTCCGTTTTCTTCATCTGGAACCTTTCACAGAACCTGTTTTTCTATCAAGCGCAAGACTTCCATCTCTAGGGCTAGCTGTTCTTCTGAAGACTTCCTGGGGGGTGTCACTAAAAAATATCTGACACGGCAGATGAAAAAATTCTATTTTTAGAACTTTTCTTATTCTGTCCAAACTCCAGCCACTGGAAAAGATGTTGTCAGAGGCCTGGATGAAGAGGGAAAGACTTCCCCCTACTTGTAGCCTGACGTCATTGAGAGGACTTCTTGGATGCTGAAGAGGGACTTTCAAACATACCGTATATACTCGTGTATAAGCTGAGATTTTCAGCCCATTTGTTTGGGCTGAAAGTCCCCCTCTCGGCTTATAGACGGGTCAAATACCTGGGGGTCGGCAGGAGAGGGGGAGCGGGGGTGTCAGAGATCATACTTACCTGTCCTGCCTCGGTCTCTGCAGCCTCACTTCTCCACTGTGTCCCTTCCTGTCTTCAGTGGTCACGTGGTACCGCACATTACACTCATGAATATGCGCATATTCATGAGTGTAATGAGCGGTACCACATTACCGCTGAAGACAGGAAGGGAGACAGTGGAGAAGCGAGGCTGCAGAGACCACGGCTGGATGGGTGAGTATAGAAATATTCACCTGTCCCCGGTCCATCGCTGCTCACCGCTGTATCTGCTGCATCCTGTGTCAGTGACGTTTAGGCAGCAGGGGGCACGGTGACGTGGTTAGTGCGCGCTGCCCCTTTGCTGGCTGAACAGTCACTGACACAAGAAGCTGCAGACAGCGGCAATGGACCCAGGAGAGGTGAGTAAGGCTTTTTTTGCAGCATATGGGGGCATATTCTATGGAGCAGCATATGGGGGCATAGTCTATGGAGCAGCATATGGGGTACAGTCTATGGGGCAGCATATGGGGGGCATAAACTATGGAGAAGTATATGGGGGCGTAATCTATGGAGCAGCATATGGGGGCATATTCTATGGAGCAGCATATGGGGGCATAAACTATGGAGAAGCATATGGGGCATAAACTATGGAGAAGCATATAGGGGCATAATCTATGGAGCAGCACATGGGGGCATATTCTATGGAGCAGCATATGGGGGCATAAACTATGGAGCAGCATATGGGGGCATAGTCTATGGATTCCACCCTCGGTTTATACATGAGTCAATAAGTTTTTCCAGTTTTTTTGTGGCAAAATTAGGGGGTCGGCTTATACACGGGTCGGCTTATACATGAGTATATACAGTAAATCCGGGCTCTTTCCTACTTTTGAACTCCCACTTTCTTCTCTCCCCTGCAGGACGTCCCCTATTATATATTTTCCTCCTATAGGAAATCTTCCTTTCACCTGCCTTTTCTAAGATAACGTCCAATTTTCTCCAGAACAAAAATTGGCTATCACACGGGATAGTGCATAGTTTGTTTTCAGACTAAAGGTCTCCTGGACAGCCTTTGAGCCATAAAACCCATATTGCTGTTGTGATGGTTACGTGTGACTGGACACACCACCTCCAGCAGGGCAAATTTCTCTGACACACATGACCCTGGATACACCACCTCCAGTAGGCGAATTTAAATAATATAACATGCAGCCGGATACACCGCCTCCAGCAGGTGAATTTCAGTATTACACGTGAATCTGGATACCCTGCCTCCAGCAGGGTGAATTTAAATAATAAAGGGAAACACCAGGGAAACCGATACAATGGAGAGCCCTGCGATAGGGAACGGGGATGTGGAGACCTCCTGCACTCCCCTGAGTCAGTGTCTCTACACTCATAACAGTCCCTATGCAGGTTCCGCACCTGGCGCTCTGCAAGATACCTAAAAACCCTAGCGTGCCCTGCACCTAGCCCTTTCTAGTGAAATGGATGGTGCAGAACCTAATCCCACCACTGTACTGAAACACACAAAAGGAAAACACCACTTAGCTTTGCTCTGTTGCTCTTGCTCCCAGCAACAGAGTTCAGCAGCAGAATGCAGCTTTCCTCCTGAATAGCTGCTACTACACCAAGTTTGTCAGAGCTGCAAGGAACTCCTCTCTGTAGCTCCTTCCACACCAGGGCTCTGACTGTGCTGCAAGGAACTCTCTCTAGCTCCTTCCTCCACCAAGGATGGTTGGAAATGACCAATATCACCAACAATGAGTGAAAGAACAAGACACTCCTATATAGTTAAGCCAGAGCAATCACACCTGTTAGTGATTCCCGTGTAATAACGCTAACCACCACCGGGGGCAAACTAGAACAAAAGACACCACTGTGTAATGACCCTAATGGCCAACGGTGACAAAACTAACTTTAACCCCTTCACCCCCAAGGGTGGTTTGCACGTTCATGACCGGGCCAATTTTTTAAATTCTGACCACTGTACCTTTATGAGTCATAACTCTGGAACGCTTCCATGGATCCCGGTGATTCTGACATTGTTTTCTCGTCACATATTGTACTTCATGTTAGTGGTAAAATTTCATTCAAATAACTTGCGTTTATTTGTGAGAAAAATGGAAATTTGGCCAAAATTTTGAAAATTTCGCAATTTTCCATCTTTGAATTTTTATGCCCTTAAATCACAGAGATATGGCACACAAAAAACTTGATAACTAACATTTTCCACATGTTTACTTTACATCAGCACAATTTTGGAACCAAAATTTTTTTTTGTTAGGAAGTTATAAGGGTTAAAAGTTAACCAGCGATTTCTCATTTTTACAACACCATTTTATTTTTGCGGACCACATCACATTTGAAGCCACTTTGAGGGGTCTATATGATAGAAAATACACAAAATTGATACCATTCTAAAAACTGCACCCCTTAAGGTGCTCAAAACCACATTCAAGAAGTTTATTAACCCTTTAGGTGCGTCACAGGAATTTTTTTGAAAATTTAAAAAAAAATGAACATCTAACTTTTTTTCACAAAAAAAATACTTCAGGTTCAATTTTTTTTATTTTACCAAGGGTAACAGGAGAAATTGGACTGCAAAAGTTATTGTGCAATTTGTCCTGAGTACGCTGATACCTGATATGTGGGGGGGAACGACTGTTTCAGTGCATGGCAGAGCTCAGAATAGAAGGAGCGCCGTTTGACTTTTTCAATGCAAAATTGTCTGGAATTCAGATCGGACGCCATGTCACGTTTGGAGAGTCCCTGATGTACCTAAACAGTGGAAAACCCCTACAAGTGACCCCATTTTGGAAACTAGACCCCCCAGGGAGCTTATCTAGATATGTGGTGAGAACTTTGAACCCCCAAGGGCTTCACAGAAGTTTATAACATAAAGCCATACAATTAAAAAATCATATTTTTTCCACAAAAATGATCTTTTCACCCTCAATTCTTATTTTTCCAAGGGTAACAGGACCCTAAAAGTTATTGTGCAATTTGTCCTGAGTACGCTGATACCCCACATGTGGGGGTAAACCACTATTTGGGCGCATGGCAGAGCTCGGAAGGGAAGCAGCGCCATTTGACGTTTTTGGCTGGAATTGAGATCGGACACCATGTCGCGATTGGAAAACCCCTGATGTACCTAAACAGTGGAAACCCCCCACAAATGACACCATTTTGTAAACTAGACCCCCCAAAGAACTTATCTAGATGTGTGGTGAGCACTTTGAACCCCCCAGTGCTTCACAGAAGTTTATAACGCCCGGGCGTGAAAATAAAAAATTCGCATTTTTTCCACAAACATGATCTTTTAGTCACCATTTTTTTATTTTCCCAAGGGTACCAGGAGAAATTGGACCCCAAAAGTTGTTGTCCAATTTGTCCTGAGTATGCTGATACTCCATATGTGGGAGAAAACTACTGTATGGGCACATGTCGGGGCTCGGAAGGGAAGTAGTGATGTTTTGGAATGCAGACTTTGATGGAATGGTCTGCGGGTGTCATGTTGCCTTTGGAGAGCCCCTAATGTACCTAAACAGTGGAAACCCCCCACAAATGACCCCATTTTGAAAACTAGACCCCCTAAGGAACTTATCTAGATGTGAGGTGAGCACTTTGAACCCCCAAGGGCTTCACAGAAGTTTATAATGCCTGGGCATGAAAATAAAAAAATCGTATTTTTTCCACAAACATGATCAATTAGTCCCCAATTTTTTTATTTTCCCAAGGGTAACAGGAGAAATTGAACCCCAAAAGTTGTTGTCCAATTTGTCCTGAGTACGCTGACGCCCCATATGTGGGAGAAAACTACTGTATGGACACACGTCAGGGCTCGGAAGGGAAGTAGTGATGTTTTGGAATGCAGACTTTGATGGAATGGTCTGCAGGTGTCATGTTGCATTTGGAGAGCCCCTAATGTACCTAAACAGTGGAAACCCCCCACAAATGACCCCATTTTGAAAACTAGACCCCCTAAGGAACTTATCTAGATGTGAGGTGAGCACTTTGAACCCCCAAGGGCTTCACAGAAGTTTATAATGCCCGGGCATGAAAATAAAAAAATCGTATTTTTTCCACAAACATGATCACTTAGTCCCCAATTTTTTTATTTTCCCAAGGGTAACAGGAGAAATTGAACCCCAAAAGTTGTTGTCCAATTTGTCCTGAGAAAGCTGACGCCCCATATGTGGGAGAAAACTACTGTATGGACACACGTCGGGGCTTCGAAGGGAAGTAGTGACGTTTTGGAATGCAGACTTTGAGGGAATGTTCTGCGGGTGTCATGTTGCCTTTGGAGAGCCCCTAATGTACCTAAACAGTGGAAACACCCCACAAATGACCCCATTTTGGAAACGAGACCCCCTAAGGAACTTATCTAGATGTGTGGCGAGCACTTTGAACCCCCAAGGGCTTCACAGAAGTTTATAAGGCCCGGGCATGAAAAAAAAAAATCGTATTTTTTCCACAAACATGATCAATTAGTCCCCAATTTTTTCATTTTCCCAAGGGTAACAGGAGAAATTTGACCTCAAAAGTTGTTGTCCAATTTGTCATGAGTACGCTGACACCCCATATGTGGGAGAAAACTACTGTATGGACACACGTCGGGGCTCGGAAGAGAAGCAGTGACGTTTTGGAATGCAGACTTTGATGGAATGGTCTGTGGGTGTCATGTGCGTTTGGAGAGCCCCTGATGTACCTAAACTATGGAAACTCCCCACAAGTGACCCCATTTTGGACACTAGACCCCCCACGGAACTTATCTAGATGTGTGGTGAGCACTTTGAACCCCTAAGTGCTTCACAGAAGTTTATAACGCTCGGACGTGAAAATAAAAAAATCATTTTTTTCCACAAAAATGATATTTTTGCCCCCAATTTTTTATTTTCCTAAGGGTAACAGGAGAAATTGGACCCCAAAAATTGTTTTGCAATTTGTCCTGAGTAGGCTGATACCCTACATGTGGGGGTAAAACACTGTTTGGGCGCATGGCAGAGCTTGGAAGGGAAGGAGCACCATTTGACTTTTTCAACTCAGAATTGGCTGGAATTGAAATCAGACGCCATGTTGCATTTGGAGAGCCCCTGATGTGCCTAAACAGTGGAAACCCCCAATTCTAACTCCAACCCGAACACCAACACACCCCTAACCCTAATCTCAGCCCTAGCCCTAACCCTAGCCCTAGCCCTAGCCCTAACCATAGCCCTAATCCTAGCCCTAACCCTAGCCCTAGCCCTAACCCTAACCCTAACCCTACCCTAACCCTAACCCTAACCGTAATGGAAAAATGGAAATAAATACATTTTTTTTATTTTATTATTTTTCCCTAACTAAGGGGGTGATAACGGGGGGTTTGATTTACTATTTATGGCGGTTTTTATGTTTGGCGGCTGTCGCACGCTAAAAGACGCTTTTTATTATAATTTTTCTGTATTTTGACCCACTGAGTCATGTGAGGTCTTATTTTTTGCGGGACGAGTTGACGTTTTTATTGGTACCATTTTCGGGCACGTGACATTTTTTGATCGCTTTTTATTCCGATTTTTGGGACGCAGAATGAACAAAAACCAGCGTATCATGAATTTCTTTTGGGGGGGTGCGTTTACACCGTTCCGCGTGTGGTAAAATTCATAAAGCAGTTTTATTCTTCGGGTCAGTACGGTTACAGCGATACCTCATTTAGGTCGTTTTTTTATGTTTTGTCGGTTTTATGCAATGAAAACTATTTTATATAAAAAATAATTATTTTTGCATCGCTTTATTCTGCGAGCTATAACTTTTTTATTTTTTTGCTGATGATGCTGTGTGGTGGTTCGTTTTTTGCGGGACAAGATGACGTTTTCAGCGGTACCATGGATATTTATATGTGTCTTTTTGATCGCGCGTTATTACACTTTTTGGCGGTATCATAATAAATCATTATTTTTTGCTTCGTTTTTTATTTTTATTTTTTAAGGGGTTCACTAAAGGGGTTAACTAATGGGACAGTTTTATAGGGCGGGTCGTTACGGACGCGGCGATACCTAATATGGGTACTTTTATTGTTTTTTTTTTTATATTTTCAGAAAATGGATTTATTTGGGGGAATATTTTTTTTTTTGGGAATTTATTTGGCGATTTTTTTAAAATTATTTTAACACTTTTTTAATTTTTTTTTTACTTTATTAAATAGTCCCAGGTGGGACATCAGTGTTCTGTGACAGATCGCTGATCTGTCACATCACAGATCACTGTGACAGATCAGCGATCTGTCACAGGCAGTGCACAAGGCTTCCTCATGCCTGCGCTTTGCAGGCACTGAGGAAGTCAGCTTCCTGCAGGCCCCCGTCGCCATCTTGGATTCGGGGGCCTGCAGGAAAGGAGCCCCCGGCAGCAGCGCTGCACATTGCGCTGCCGTGGGGGGCTCAGGGAAGCACGGTGGGAGCCCCCACCCTGCCGATGCTTCCCTTTAACCCCGGTACACCGCGATCATGTTTGATCGCGGTGTGCAAGGGGTTAACGTGTCGGGGGCGGTCCGTGACCGCCCCTGACACTTTGTGCCGGGTGTCAGCTGTGATAATCAGCTGACACCCGGCCGCGATCAGCGGCGCTCACCACGTGGGCGCCGCTGATCGCGGTAGACGTACTATCCCATCCATGGGCATAGGGGCCCGGGTCCCATGGACGGGATAGTACGTCTGATGTCAGGAAGGGGTTAAGCAACCAGCTTAATGAAAAAAAAAAGGTTACAAGTGCTTTTATCTGTCACAATCCAGCATGGATCATGACAGTTGCATTTGACAAACAAGCAGACCTAGCCATGAGCCTTACAGAGTCTGCAGATGTTTGTGCCAGAAATGCTGCAGCTCCTTGTAGTAAAGGCAGGTTGGCCAAAATCTTATCCTGTGGGGGTTTTAGTTCTGAGTTTTTCCTGCACTTGTAGCAGCCAAATCATAAAAGAACAGCCGATACAGGGTTTGGCAATCTCCACCTCAGACCCCCTGCTTCCCACGTGTGTTTCAGATATCCATTTTCATCCAATGGATCTCTTAGTACCTCAGAATTTTCAAAGGATAGTGCCAACCTCTTTGAGGATTTTGATGCAGCCTCATCAGTCGTAGAGGCCTTGTACAAAACCGCATAGTCCTTCTTCTCAAAACGATATCTTCTTTTAGAAGAAGAGGGCATGACACCATTTTTCTTAGATTATTTGCACTCTTTTAATAAGCGCCTAGATCTTACTATTAAAAGGAAAGACCAAAAACAGGCAGAGATGCTTACCTGTATAGACAGGCCTCAATACAAATGCACTATCAGGGTGCAGCGGACCCAAGTAAAATGGCCATTTTACTTGGGTCCGCTGCACCCTGATAGTGCATTTGTATTGAGGCCTGTCGATACAGGTAAGCATCTCTGCCTGTTTTTGTTTTTTTCTCCAATATTGAAGGATTTTTTCCTCTGTTCTGTGGTTTTCATGTTAGAGTAGGACTGGCAAGTGTAAGGAACTTTGACGTTAGCTTGCCAGCTTACGTATTATGGCCATAATATTAACCAATACCTTACATATATTGATATGTTTTGTGCACTTTTTATCTTTTCAGGGTGCAGTTGGGCCCAAATGGTTCTGTAAACTGTGGCCTCTGTTCACATGGGATGCATTATAGTTAGCACTGGGCAGCCCCCCTGTATGGTGTTACTAAGAGGCTGTGAACCATATCTCTGCATTTTTTCTCTGCTCTAACACTACGGACATCACATCTTCTAGAGATTTAGCCATCTTCTCATCTTTTAAGCCAATTGTTGACCTAACTGTTTTGTGTCCTCCACAGGGAATCTAGGTCTGCCCCACTATGTCACTGCCATAGGAAGATGAGGTCAAAAATTCACTGTGATAGTCCTCTTCTGATAACGAGGAAACGTCAGATATAGAAGAGACTTCCTTAAACTCTTTCTTCCCTTTTTAATAGGAATTTTAGGGAGCCATTCACCTCATCCCATGGTGTCAGTGGTGGGATAACTAAGATAATCCCCACTCTGCCTGTGATAGCCGTGTGCCGGCAGTTTGTTGCGTCCCTCCGTCCGCTGATACACCCGTGTCAGTGGTGGGATTGTGACATATTGGTGACACAGGGTCCACTGTCCATCGCGTTTTGGTGGCAGCGGGACCCCCGTTCGTCACAAATTTGTGATAAATATGTGACGAATGGGGGTCCCGTTGCCACCAAAATGCGACGGACAGCGGACCCTGTGTCACCAATATGTCACAATCCCATCACTGACACGGGTGTATCAGCGGATGGAGGGACGCGACACACTGCCGGCACACGGCTATCACAGGCACAGTGGGGCTTATCTTAGTTATCCCACCACTGGCATCATGTGACAAACATGCAGCAAGCTAACCTTGCTCTAACAATTTACCTCAGGGGGGTTATTTTGGATGCCCCACCACTGCTGACAACCTTCCAAGAACTGCGGGGATTTATGTATATCCCACTTTCTCAGCTCCACTTTGGAACTCACAGCTCTCTGGCGCCCCCCTTACCCTCAGATCAGTCAGGGAACTGCACCTAGGATAATTAGTTGCCAGACGGGCTGCTTGTTGTGCACGGATAATTAGGCTACCGCAGTAAGGGAATTATCAATGCTGTGGCTGCAGCCCCCCCTTTAGCAATATAAGACCCTTCTGTCCTGCCAACTAGCCTAATCAATCGCACACACCACACTGCCACCATCCACGCTTTTCTTAATTCTCAGAGTTAAATTAAGAGGGTCCGTGGCAAAACCCTGAAATCTGTAGCGATTATCTAAAAGAGGCGCATAGCTCGTTTCTTAGAGCATGGAAACAAACTGATAATTTTAAGATTTATTCCCAAAAGGGCAGTGATTATACAGATAAAAGTTGCTATAAAGTTGAGACATTACATATGTGCAAATACAAATATAAAACAAAATGGAAGAAAGAAGAAAGTACACTTACATGTGGTCAGTTGGTGTTAGGCAACCCATGCGGCTGGGGGGGAGGGGCGCTTAACCAAACGTCCCCACTCATCGGCACGTCTCTCTGGCATGAGGACCTCAGCTGACTGTGAGAAAGAGAACTAAGATATGCCATTGGACTTCTATGGCCCCCACCCTGGATCTGCCCCATGCCCCCAATTCACCTTCCCTATGCCATGGACTTCTATAGCCCCACCCTGGATCTGCCCCATCCCCCATCGACCTTCCCTATGCCATGGACTTCTATAGCCCCATCCTGGATCTGCCCCCATCCACCTTTCCTACAGCCCCTACCCAACATCCCTACAGTCCCTATCCCTATTCCCTTTTGTACACTTGCTTTGGCAAAACTAATGTGTATTTAGTCCTGTCAATAAAGCTTCTTTGAATTGAATTGAATGCCAATAACACCGATATGCAAGATTCAAAATAGTAATTAGTAATGAGCCAACCTGAATGGTAACATTTGGGATCTGTCAATCACCAAGCTTGTAGGCTGTGGGCATTTCTGGAGCCATAACAGCCATGCCAACTACTGGCACGGCTGTGATTGGCCCGTGCACCATGTAACCCTGCTTATATAATGGCAGGGTCATGGGTGGTGCCGCCATTGTATTCCTCGTGTGCTGTCAGTGTGGTTCTCACTTCTCTGTGTCATACCAGCCTCGTGTACTGTGCCCTAAAAGCCGATTCATTTGTGCCATGCCAGTATTGTGTAGACTGCCATAACACCTTGTTGCTCTGTGCAATAAAAGCCTTGTGGTCTGTGCCATAAAAACCTGTTGCTCTGTGGCAAAAAAAATGCTATTGCTCTTTTCCATGTAAACCTTGTTCTCTGTGACCAAAAAATCTTATTGCTCTGTACCATCTAAACTTTGTTCTCTGTGGCAAAGAAAATCCTATTGCTCTGTGCCATATAAACCTTGTTTTATGTGGCCAAAAAATCCTATTGGTCTATTTCAAAAAAAGCTTGTACTGTTTGGGAAAAAAAATTGTACTCTATGCTATAAAGACCTGTGGCTCTGTGGCATAATAGCCTTGCATAGAGTGCCCAAATCCAGCCTCTTGCCTACAAGGTATTTTTTTTAAGGGGAAAATACATGAGGAGAGAAGGAAATAAGGTACAGTACGTGGTCGTGGTGCTGCTGGTGGTGATGGTGTAGTTGATGCAGGAAAAAGACATGGTCGATCTGCGCCTGTTACATGTCCAACTGCAGCACCTTCCTCGGGTGCATGCAGGTGACAGGACGTTCGTCGTTATTTAGCAACCCCCAGTACGAGGCTAGAAAATGTAGAGCTCAAACAACAGACAGATAAGTGGTTTCTGGAAATGAACCTCATGCCTGGTCTGGAGGTCTGCAATAACAAGTGAAATATGGTAGCAGCTCTGGCCCTAGCCGGTTAAACGTAAATCCCTTGCCTAGTACATGTGCTGAACTTGGTGGCGCAGAGCTTCCTGAAGAACTACTCAAATATGTCTGATTTGTTTCTGAAAGTGCTTGCAATGTGTGCACTTTCGGTGTTCTCACTCTGCTGCTGCTCTCCTATCTGCGCTACAGTGTTACTTCTGCCTTCCAGCTCACCACCTCAAATGTGATGTACCAACACATTGGAACTCCACCTTGCATATGGTGGAGAGACTGTGTGAGCAGAAGCAGGCAATATGTCACGCACAGAGTAGGAAAGACTATGTGTTGTGAGTTCATTTTCCCCTTCGTCACTGGGGTCTGGTGAACTCCCTATTCTGGTAAAGGAAGGTAATGAGCCTGATTATCAGGCACCTGAGTCTAATGAGGATGACTGGCTGAGTGGAGTCACGGACTGGATATAAGGCTGCCGACGCCCTTCTGCCCTGCGGGTGACTTCTCTGTGGACTTCTAGGACACCAGTCTGATTCCTGCTCCTCTAAAGCTAAGTTTCTGTTTTGCCTGTTAGCTTTTTGTTTTGTTTTTTGTTTTCCTTGCTTTTCAGTATTCTGCCATTCCCTGCTGGGGTGAGCTGAATCTCCTTTTGCCTGTAGCTCTGTCATCAGTATATTCCTGAGTACTGACATAGCTTTTTTGAAGCCTAGCGTCTTCAGGGCCTTTTTCACTGTCAGTCTGTTGGCTCTGATTTTCATAGGGTTTTTCACGGATTGCAGACAGCAGCCTTCCTGTCCTTTTCTATTTAGTTAGCTTGGGACCCTCTTTGCTCAGTCTATCTTTCTGTCTGTGTTAGTGTTTTCATCTTGCTTCACCGTCATTATATGTTGGGGGCTGCCTATTGCTTTGGGGTCTGCTCTGGGGCAGTTTAGATTTCCCCTTTCTTTCTTTAGGCCTATTTAATTCTCCGGCTGTGATCGAGGGGTCTAGGGCATCGTAGGAACCCCCCACGGCTACTGCTAGTTGTGTTGAGAGGTTCAGGGGTCTGCAATCCGATAGCTGCCAACTTCTCTGGTTTTCTGGACTTAGCTAGCATTTCTGTTTTTGCCTCCTACGGTGACTCAATCAAAACACTATGTGCAACACGAAGGTATGACGGGAAGGGAGCCCAACACAAGGGAAGGGGGAGTGGAGACCCCTAAGCAGATCTAAAGTCACCCTGTCTGCGCTAAACATTACTACAGTTGTGGCCAAAAGTATTGACACCCCTGCAATTTTGTCAGATAATACTCAGTTTCTTCCTGAAAATGATTGCAAACATAAATTCATTGGTATTATTATCTTCATTTAATTTGTCTTAAATGAAAAAACACAAAAGAGAATGAAGCAAAAAGCAAAACATTGATCATTTCACACAAAACTCCAAAAATGGGCCAGACAAAAGTATTGGCACCCTCAGCCTAATACTTGGTTGCACAACCTTTAGCCAAAATAACTGCGACCAACCGCTTCCGGTAGCCATCAATGAGTTTTTTACAATGCTCTGCTGGAATTTTAGACCATTCTTCTTTGGCAAACTGCTCCAGGTCCCTGATATTTGAAGGGTGCCTTCTCCAAACTGCCATTTTTAGATCTCTCCACAGGTGTTCTATGGGATTCAGGTCTGGACTCATTGCTGGCCACCTTAGAAGTCTCCAGTACTTTCTCTCAAACCATTTTCTAGTGCTTTTTGAAGTGTGTTTTGGGTCATTGTCCTGCTGTAAGACTCATGTCCTCTGAGGGAGACCCAACTTTCTCACACTGGTTCCTATATTATGCTGCAAAATTTGTTGGTAGTCTTCAGACTTCATAATGCCATGCACACGGTCAAGCAGTCCAGTGCCAGAGGCAGCAAAGCAACCCCAAAACATCAGTGAACCTCCACCATGTTTGACTGTAGGGACCGTGTTTTTTTCTTTGAATGCCTCTTTTTTTCTCCTGTAAATTCTATGTTCATGCCTTTGCCCAAAAAGCTCTACTTTTGTCTCATCTGACCAGAGAACATTCTTCCAAAACGCTTTAGGCTTTTTCAGGTAAGTTTTGGCAAGCTCCAGCCTGGCTTTTTTATGTCTCGGGGTAAGAAGTGGGGTCTTCCTGGGTCTCCTACCATACAGTCCCTTTTCATTCAGACGCCGACAGCCAGTACGGGTTGACACTGTTGTACCCTTGGACTGCAGGGTGGTATGAATGAGTCACAGCAAATGTGTGTGCAAAACGTTTCTCTCGTTTAGGGCAGACAGAAATAATATGCGAGGCATCACCACAGAAGAAACACAGCTTATTTCGCCTTCTGAACTCCTGACACTGCGCCCTAGACAAAACTCTATCACATTGCATAGGTTCAGACATTTGTTCAATAGGTGGCAACACCTCTCGTGCGGTTTTGCGTTCACGCAAACGCCGATCAACCTGAATGGCTAATGACATAGAATCGTCAAGACCAGAGGTAACAGGAAATCCCACCATAGTATCTTTTATGGTTTCTGACAAACCCTTCCGAAAGAGAGCTGCCAAGGCACCATCATTCCAGGTAGTAAGGACCACCCACTTTCGGAATTTTTGACAGTACAACTCTGCAGAATCCTGACCCTGGCTCAATGCCAACAGGGCCTTTTCAGCCTTATCAATAGCATTAGGTTCATCATACAACAACCCCAAGGCTTGAAAAAATGCGTTCACATTAGTAAGAATAGGATCATCAGGTTTCAAAGAAAACGCTCAATCTTGGGGATTGCTGCACAGCAAAGAGATGACAATTTTAACCTACTGCGCCGAGCTCCCCGACGAGTTAGGCTTCAAGGCAAAAAATAATTTACAATTATTCTTAAAATTCAAAAATTTAGACCGATCCCCAAAAAACACATCAGGAGTAGGGATCTTTGGTTCAGCAGCATGTGAATGAGCAAGATAGGCGGAAATTCCCCGCACTTCAGCAGTGAGCTGCTACACACGATCAGACAATTGCTTCATCTCCATTGAGAAAGAAAAAAAAATTCCCCCTGCGGCCTCAGAGACATAGAGGAAAAAATATACACAAAAAAAAAGTATTCTGACAAACTCTTTTTTTTTTTTTTTTTTACAATTCTTTCCTGCTATTAAGCACCCTAGGATCTGCGGTATGGCTGGTGATTCTGTTATGAATGAGTCACCAAAGGAGGAAAAAACAAAAATACAAGCTAAGTCCAGAAAACCAGAGAAGTTGGTAGCTATCGGATTGCAGACCCCTGATCCTATCCACAACAACTAACAGTAGCCATGGGGGGTTCCTATGATGCCCTAGACCCCTCGATCACAGCCAGAGAACTAAATAGACCTAAAGAAAGAAAGGGGAAATCTAAACTGCCCCAGAGCAGACCCCAAAGCAATAGGCAGCCCCCAACATATAATGACGGTGAAGCAAGATGAAAACACTAACACAGATAGAAAGATAGGTTGAGCAAACGATGGGGCCCAAGCTAACTAAAAAGGACAGGATAGAAAAGCTGCTGTCTGCAATCCGCAAAAAACCCTACCAAAAAATGTCCCAACCGTCTGATAGGAAAAACAGGCCCTGAAGTCGCTTGGACTTCAAAATGACTATATCAGCACTCAGGTAAATTCTGAAGACAGAGCAAAGAGACAAACTGATCAGAGACAAAAATGGAACTCAGCACACCCCCGACCGGGGATGGCTGAACTCCATAAAGCAAGGTAAACAAAACTAATAAGTTCAATAGCAGAGGAAAAACTTATCTTTGGGAAGCAGGAATCAGACTGGTCTCCAAGAATTCAGCAGAGAAATCACCAGCGACTCAGAAGGGCGTCGGCTGCCTTATATCCAGTCAGCAGTTCCTGTTATCCAGTCATCATCTACCAGATCAGGTGTTTAGTAATCAGCCTCACTACCTTCCTTCACCAGAAGAGGGAGTTCATCAGACATCGACGGTGAAGGGGAAAATGAACTCACAACAGCAGGGCAGCTTGAACTTGTTTGGATGTTAGTCAAGGTTCTTTATCCAACATCCGCACAGTCTTGCGTTGAAATCTCTTGTCAATTTCTCTTTTCCGTCCACATTTAGGGAGGTTAGCCACAGTGCCATGGGCTTTAAACTTCTTGATGACACTGCGCACGGTAAATACAGGAACATTCAGGTCTTTGGAGATGGACTTGTAGCCTTGAGATTGCTCATGCCTCCTCACAATTTGGTTTCGCAAGTCCTCAGACAGTTCTTTGGTCTTCTTTCTTTTCTTCATGCTCAATGTGGTACACACAAGGACACAGGACAGAGGTTGAGTCAACTTTAATCCATGTCAACTGGCTGCAAGTGTGATTTAGCTATTGCTAACACCTGTTAGGTGCCACAGGTAAGTTACAGGTGCTGTTAATTACACAAATTAGAGAAACATCACATGATTTTTCGAACAGTGCCAATACTTTTGTCCACCCTCTTTTTTATGTTTGGTGTGGAATTATATCCAATTTGGCTTTAGGACAATTCTTTTTGTGTTTTTGCATTTAGGACAAATTAAATGAAGATAATAATACCAAAGAATTTGTGTTTGCAATCATTTTCAGGAAGAAACTGAGTATTATCTGACAAAATTGCAGGCGTGTCAATACTTTTGGACACATATATATAAACTTGGCACACACCAAAGGTTTCTGATGCAGAAAGGTGATTTTTAATTATACAACAGTACATACATACACAGACGTTTCGGTCTAGGACCTTCATCAATGTACTGTGAAATATAAATGAAAATAATACAATAAAAAAGAAAGTATATACAACAATATATGGGTTTTCTAGGTAAATACTTTTGAAAAAATGCTGAGACATCAATCACATTATCGCACATAATAGATATTGGCAGAGAGTAATAAATAATCATGAAGAACAAGATCAACGTAGAAAAGAAAAGAACACACATACCGATATATTGTACTGTGAGATTCTTAGTGACTGGGCTTTGTGAGATAGACCTGGGAGAGGATAAAGGTGCTATAATAGCCAATATAACTTAGTGAGTGATGAGATGGTTTGTGTTACCTAAGTTACATACCAATCCTGTGAGGAGGCACATGAAGCCGTCCCACTGCTGAAGGCAAAGAATAGCACTAAAGTAATACTACAGTGACGTGACATGAAGTCACAAAATCTGTCTATAAGAGGCATAAAACTCTTACCGTAGTGGTTTGTGGAGTGTGGACGCAGTATCCACCGCGAATCCCAAGTGCTGCAAAGTGTGAGAGTGGCAGGGTTATATAACCCTGTGAATTACGAGCCCTGGTTGGGGGCGCGCCACCGGAAGTCAGTGGGCGTGTATTAGACACGTCACCATAAGCTCTGGACGCCGAGAGAGACATGGAGGGGGCGTGTCAGCAGGGAGCACTGGGAGTGTACTGCTGCCTGTCAGGCTGGCTTGTAGGGCAGAGCGGTGGACATTAGTGAGCTATCCTGAGTTAACTACTGCAGCGCCGATATCATAGGTGCCAGTGGTGAAGATAGTGGCTATTCAGTGCTTTGAGGGTGACAATTCAAACAATCACAGTTGTTGGTTCTGTAAATGAGACACAATTAGATTAGTATCCATGACATTCAATGTACAGTGGCATTCAAGAGTACATTATTTATAGCATTAACCCAGTAATGACATTGTAGAGAAAAAAAAGGGGGGGGGGGGGGAGGGGGTAAACATATCAGATGGTATCAGACATTATACTTGTAAGAAGGCCTGTGAGTCATAGTCTTTATTTAACCCCTTGGGTGTCAGGGTATTGAGTTCGTGAATCCAATAAGCCTCTCTCCTTTTTAATATGTTAATGCGGTTGCCTCCTCTGCGTGAGGTGTGAACCTGCTCAATGACTTGAAATTTTAATTGAGCAATGGTGTGGCCCGCAGTGATGAAATGATATGGGATGGGGAGAAGCATATTCTTGCACCTAATCGTAGACTTATGCTTGGATATGCGGTCTCTGATGTGTTGTGTGGTTTCCCCTACATAGAGTAAACCACACGGACATTTGATAATGTATACTACAAACGAGCTGTCGCAGGTGTAATATTCACGGATATTAAATTTTTTACCGGTATGGGGATGGTAGAAGAAATTACCTTTCTGTACGTTATTACATTGTGTGCATTGCAGGCAGGGGAAAGTGCCGAATTTAGGATTTGATAGAAAACGTTGTTGCTTTTTAAGAGGGCCAGGGGAGCCAATATCTGCTTTAATCAGAGTGTCACGGACATTCCGTGGTCTCCTAAAACACGGTAAAAAGGGTACTCTAAATGCCTCTACGTTCGGGTGAGCCGTAGATAGAAGATGCCAATGACGTCTAATGCTGGAATGAATACGATAAGCAAAGGGATGGTAGTCATGAACGAAAGAAATGCGATTGGCGGTCTTAGATTCCCTTGGGGGGGAAAGGTCCACATCATTTAACACACTCGTTGGATATCCCCTCTCAAGGAATTTTGTGCGCATTTCATCCATGCGTATTTTTTGAACCCCTGTGTTAGACACAATCCTCTGAACCCTTTTGAATTGTGACTTGGGGATCGCGTTTTTCATTTTAGTAGGATGGAAGCTTTCATAATGAAGCAAACTGTTGCGATCAGTGGGTTTCCTATAGAGGTCAGTGGATAGGTGTCCCGAATCATCCTTCATGACTACCGTATCAAGGAAATTGACTTGTTCAAGGTGATAGGTCATGGTGAAGCTCAGTCCAGGCCAGGCTGTTTGTAACATGGAGAAGAAGGATTGTAGTGTATCTAGTGATCCCCCCCAGATACTGAAGATATCGTCGATATATCTCTTCCACACTAACGCATGAGTGCGGAAGAGACAGTCACGATATATGATGTGATCCTCCAAATGGGCCACGTAGCAATTTGCATACGGAGGTGCGGTGTTCGAGCCCATCGCAGTCCCCCTCGTCTGCAAATAATATGTGTCTTCAAAAAGAAAAAAATTCCTGGTTAAAATGATGGACAATAATTCACAGCATAGGTTGGTTTGTTCAGGATGGAATTTGGATAGTTCCAGAAGTCTCCGCACTGACTGAATACCCTGTATGTGGGGAATGGATGTATATAGATCTTTTACATCAAAAGTGACAAGAATGGCATCTTTGGGGACATGGTCCAGAGTACGGATAACATCCAAAAAGGCCCCTGTATCAAGTAGAAAGGAGGGTGTCTGTTTGATGAGAGGTGTAAGAATTTTCTCTAGATATTTGGAGATGGGAGAGAAAATTGACTCCGTAGAGGCCACGATAGGTCTTCCTGGTGGGTTATCTAAGTTTTTATGTACTTTAGGCAGTATATAAAAAACCGGTGTAATGGGGAATCTTTTGGTTAGAAAATCACAAGTTTTGTTATCTAGGACTCCGCTCAAATTATATTTAGATAAGGTAGTTTGAATAATGTGTTTTATTTCGTTGGTGGGATCCCTCTCAAGTGGTAGATAAACCGAGGTGTCACTCAATTGGCGATGAACCTCACCCAAATACATTGTTTTGTCAAGGACAACAATGGCTCCCCCCTTATCTGCTGGTTTGATAATAATGTCTTTGTCATCCTGTAAGGTTTTAAGAGCTTGTTGATCAAGTGCAGTAAGGTTGGATGGGAAATGCATACGCCCTTTATGGATGTCATCCCGCAGATTTTGGAAAGTGTTATCAATAAAAGAGATGAATGTCTCTAGGGCATGTGAGCCTGTGGGAGGTCTGAAGTTGCTTTTATTCCTCAGTCCTAGGCTATCTGAGGATAGCAAGAGAGGGTGTGGTGGTATAGTACTATTGTTGGTGCCAATAGCATTGGAGAAGTGTAATTTCAGCCTTAGTGATCTATAGAACCTCTGAAGGTCCATGTCAAGATTAAAGGTATTGTACCTATAACTTGGGCAGAAGGAAAGGACTTTTTGTAAAACCCGGTATTCTGCTATACCTAAACTTTTGGAAGAGATATTGATTACCAACGGGTCATTACCTGCGAGCGAGTGATACGACCGGAGTCCATGTTTCTGTGTGGGTCTCTCCCCCCTGCGGGTCCTCTTCTTTTCATGGATCTGCGTCTCTGGCCTAAAAAACGACTGTATGAGGCCTGTTTGTCGTGATCCGATCCCGAAGACGAGATGTCCGTGGTGGATCTGTAATGGGAGTAGGCATTGAAGTTCCCGGAGTTGTAAGATTCTCGCCATTTGTAGACTCTATTCTGTTCGTAATCTTCTGTGTCACGGGCAAACTTATTCCTCTTTCTGGTCTCGGTGTCTCGTCGGTGTTGATCGATGACACCGTTGATCTTGGTCTTCAAATTATTGAAGTCTTCAGTGCTGATGGAAGATGAGAGCTGGGTTTCTATGTTAGAGATTTCCTCTTTGCACTTTGCAATCCCTAGATGTAGATGCTCTAACGTGAGGGTCATAAGGTCAAAGGAACATTTGTTAATTATTTGTTCAAATTTAGAACAGAAATCACTTGAATCGCTGAAGAGGGTGGGACGTAGGGGAACCCGTAAACCTCTAGGTATCCTCTGAACTTTAAGGTATTCAGTGAGGGTAACACAGTGTAGCTCCAAATTGGTGCACCGCCTGAGTGTCCTCTCCAAGTCACGACCTCTGGTCTCCCTGGGAGGCAGTCTAAGGAAATCGCTGGGAAGGGTGGATTGTGCTATAATGTGAGATGTCTCCTCTGCATTATATGAAAACGTAAGGGATGTCATTGCCCAGAAGGGTGTGCACAGCGTAAAGGGTAGCTATGTAAGAACAAAACCGTTGGCACAACCCTGAGAATTGTGGGTGGTGCCCAAGTAGGATCCCAATCCGTAAACTAAATATATATAAACTTGGCACACACCAAAGGTTTCTGATGCAGAAAGGTGATTTTTAATTATACAACAGTACATACATACACAGACGTTTCGGTCTAGGACCTTCATCAATGTACTGTGAAATATAAATGAAAATAATACAATAAAAAAGAAAGTATATACAACAATATATGGGTTTTCTAGGTAAATACTTTTGAAAAAATGCTGAGACATCAATCACATTATCGCACATAATAGATATTGGCAGAGAGTAATAAATAATCATGAAGAACAAGATCAACGTAGAAAAGAAAAGAACACACATACCGATATATTGTACTGTGAGATTCTTAGTGACTGGGCTTTGTGAGATAGACCTGGGAGAGGATAAAGGTGCTATAATAGCCAATATAACTTAGTGAGTGATGAGATGGTTTGTGTTACCTAAGTTACATACCAATCCTGTGAGGAGGCACATGGAGCCGTCCCACTGCTGAAGGCAAAGAATAGCACTAAAGTAATACTACAGTGACGTGACATGAAGTCACAAAATCTGTCTATAAGAGGCATAAAACTCTTACCGTAGTGGTTTGTGGAGTGTGGACGCAGTATCCACCGCGAATCCCAAGTGCTGCAAAGTGTGAGAGTGGCAGGGTTATATAACCCTGTGAATTACGAGCCCTGGTTGGGGGCGCGCCACCGGAAGTCAGTGGGCGTGTATTAGACACGTCACCATAAGCTCTGGACGCCGAGAGAGACATGGAGGGGGCGTGTCAGCAGGGAGCACTGGGAGTGTACTGCTGCCTGTCAGGCTGGCTTGTAGGGCAGAGCGGTGGACATTAGTGAGC
>NW_027361776.1:11360000-11470000 GCF_039654945.1 Dendrobates tinctorius
ACACTCAGGCGGTGCACCAATTTGGAGCTACACTGTGTTACCCTCACTGAATACCTTAAAGTTCAGAGGATACCTAGAGGTTTACGGGTTCCCCTACGTCCCACCCTCTTCAGCGATTCAAGTGATTTCTGTTCTAAATTTGAACAAATAATTAACAAATGTTCCTTTGACCTTATGACCCTCACGTTAGAGCATCTACATCTAGGGATTGCAAAGTGCAAAGAGGAAATCTCTAACATAGAAACCCAGCTCTCATCTTCCATCAGCACTGAAGACTTCAATAATTTGAAGACCAAGATCAACGGTGTCATCGATCAACACCGACGAGACACCGAGACCAGAAAGAGGAATAAGTTTGCCCGTGACACAGAAGATTACGAACAGAATAGAGTCTACAAATGGCGAGAATCTTACAACTCCGGGAACTTCAATGCCTACTCCCATTACAGATCCACCACGGACATCTCGTCTTCGGGATCGGATCACGACAAACAGGCCTCATACAGTCGTTTTTTAGGCCAGAGACGCAGATCCATGAAAAGAAGAGGACCCGCAGGGGGGAGAGACCCACACAGAAACATGGACTCCGGTCGTATCACTCGCTCGCAGGTAATGACCCGTTGGTAATCAATATCTCTTCCAAAAGTTTAGGTATAGCAGAATACCGGGTTTTACAAAAAGGCCTTTCCTTCTGCCCAAGTTATAGGTACAATACCTTTAATCTTGACATGGACCTTCAGAGGTTCTATAGATCACTAAGGCTGAAATTACACTTCTCCAATGCTATTGGCACCAACAATAGTACTATACCACCACACCCTCTCTTGCTATCCTCAGATAGCCTAGGACTGAGGAATAAAAGCAACTTCAGACCTCCCACAGGCTCACATGCCCTAGAGACATTCATCTCTTTTATTGATAACACTTTCCAAAATCTGCGGGATGACATCCATAAAGGGCGTATGCATTTCCCATCCAACCTTACTGCACTTGATCAACAAGCTCTTAAAACCTTACAGGATGACAAAGACATTATTATCAAACCAGCAGATAAGGGGGGAGCCATTGTTGTCCTTGACAAAACAATGTATTTGGGTGAGGTTCATCGCCAATTGAGTGACACCTCGGTTTATCTACCACTTGAGAGGGATCCCACCAACGAAATAAAACACATTATTCAAACTACCTTATCTAAATATAATTTGAGCGGAGTCCTAGATAACAAAACTTGTGATTTTCTAACCAAAAGATTCCCCATTACACCGGTTTTTTATATACTGCCTAAAGTACATAAAAACTTAGATAACCCACCAGGAAGACCTATCGTGGCCTCTACGGAGTCAATTTTCTCTCCCATCTCCAAATATCTAGAGAAAATTCTTACACCTCTCATCAAACAGACACCCTCCTTTCTACTTGATACAGGGGCCTTTTTGGATGTTATCCGTACTCTGGACCATGTCCCCAAAGATGCCATTCTTGTCACTTTTGATGTAAAAGATCTATATACATCCATTCCCCACATACAGGGTATTCAGTCAGTGCGGAGACTTCTGGAACTATCCAAATTCCATCCTGAACAAACCAACCTATGCTGTGAATTATTGTCCATCATTTTAACCAGGAATTTTTTTCTTTTTGAAGACACATATTATTTGCAGACGAGGGGGACTGCGATGGGCTCGAACACCGCACCTCCGTATGCAAATTGCTACGTGGCCCATTTGGAGGATCACATCATATATCGTGACTGTCTCTTCCGCACTCATGCGTTAGTGTGGAAGAGATATATCGACGATATCTTCTGTATCTGGGGGGGATCACTAGATACACTACAATCCTTCTTCTCCATGTTACAAACAGCCTGGCCTGGACTGAGCTTCACCATGACCTATCACCTTGAACAAGTCAATTTCCTTGATACGGTAGTCATGAAGGATGATTCGGGACACCTATCCACTGACCTCTATAGGAAACCCACTGATCGCAACAGTTTGCTTCATTATGAAAGCTTCCATCCTACTAAAATGAAAAACGCGATCCCCAAGTCACAATTCAAAAGGGTTCAGAGGATTGTGTCTAACACAGGGGTTCAAAAAATACGCATGGATGAAATGCGCACAAAATTCCTTGAGAGGGGATATCCAACGAGTGTGTTAAATGATGTGGACCTTTCCCCCCCAAGGGAATCTAAGACCGCCAATCGCATTTCTTTCGTTCATGACTACCATCCCTTTGCTTATCGTATTCATTCCAGCATTAGACGTCATTGGCATCTTCTATCTACGGCTCACCCGAACGTAGAGGCATTTAGAGTACCCTTTTTACCGTGTTTTAGGAGACCACGGAATGTCCGTGACACTCTGATTAAAGCAGATATTGGCTCCCCTGGCCCTCTTAAAAAGCAACAACGTTTTCTATCAAATCCTAAATTCGGCACTTTCCCCTGCCTGCAATGCACACAATGTAATAACGTACAGAAAGGTAATTTCTTCTACCATCCCCATACCGGTAAAAAATTTAATATCCGTGAATATTACACCTGCGACAGCTCGTTTGTAGTATACATTATCAAATGTCCGTGTGGTTTACTCTATGTAGGGGAAACCACACAACACATCAGAGACCGCATATCCAAGCATAAGTCTACGATTAGGTGCAAGAATATGCTTCTCCCCATCCCATATCATTTCATCACTGCGGGCCACACCATTGCTCAATTAAAATTTCAAGTCATTGAGCAGGTTCACACCTCACGCAGAGGAGGCAACCGCATTAACATATTAAAAAGGAGAGAGGCTTATTGGATTCACGAACTCAATACCCTGACACCCAAGGGGTTAAATAAAGACTATGACTCACAGGCCTTCTTACAAGTATAATGTCTGATACCATCTGATATGTTTACCCCCTCCCCCCCCCCCTTTTTTTCCTCTACAATGTCATTACTGGGTTAATGCTATAAATAATGTACTCTTGAATGCCACTGTACATTGAATGTCATGGATACTAATCTAATTGTGTCTCATTTACAGAACCAACAACTGTGATTGTTTGAATCGTCACCCTCAAAGCACTGAATAGCCACTATCTTCACCACTGGCACCTATGATATCGGCGCTGCAGTAGTTAACTCAGGATAGCTCACTAATGTCCACCGCTCTGCCCTACAAGCCAGCCTGACAGGCAGCAGTACACTCCCAGTGCTCCCTGCTGACACGCCCCCTCCATGTCTCTCTCGGCGTCCAGAGCTTATGGTGACGTGTCTAATACACGCCCACTGACTTCCGGTGGCGCGCCCCCAACCAGGGCTCGTAATTCACAGGGTTATATAACCCTGCCACTCTCACACTTTGCAGCACTTGGGATTCGCGGTGGATACTGCGTCCACACTCCACAAACCACTACGGTAAGAGTTTTATGCCTCTTATAGACAGATTTTGTGACTTCATGTCACGTCACTGTAGTATTACTTTAGTGCTATTCTTTGCCTTCAGCAGTGGGACGGCTTCATGTGCCTCCTCACAGGATTGGTATGTAACTTAGGTAACACAAACCATCTCATCACTCACTAAGTTATATTGGCTATTATAGCACCTTTATCCTCTCCCAGGTCTATCTCACAAAGCCCAGTCACTAAGAATCTCACAGTACAATATATCGGTATGTGTGTTCTTTTCTTTTCTACGTTGATCTTGTTCTTCATGATTATTTATTACTCTCTGCCAATATCTATTATGTGCGAAAATGTGATTGATGTCTCAGCATTTTTTCAAAAGTATTTACCTAGAAAACCCATATATTGTTGTATATACTTTCTTTTTTATTGTATTATTTTCATTTATATTTCACAGTACATTGATGAAGGTCCTAGACCGAAACGTCTGTGTATGTATGTACTGTTGTATAATTAAAAATCACCTTTCTGCATCAGAAACCTTTGGTGTGTGCCAAGTTTATATATATTTAGTTTACGGATTGGGATCCTACTTGGGCACCACCCACAATTCTCAGGGTTGTGCCAACGGTTTTGTTCTTAAATACTTTTGGACACAACTGTATATAGGTTCTGGATCTATCGCCCAGCAGGAACCTATTACCTGCCTGACTCTGGTGATAAACCCTACTTAGGGAATGATAGTCAATCCCCACTACCACTAAAGACAGCTAGGATAGACAAAAAAGGGGAACACTTGTCTTGAGTAGACTCAGAGTTGCAACACAGATGTCCTCCAGCAACACCAAAGAGGAAAATAATTGACTGCTATAGCTCCAAGCCTCAACAGGGGGAAATGGAAATATCAATGGCAACTCCCAGTAGCAGGCTGGGAGTCTATAAACATCCAGGTCCAGGTGTATCAATTAGAGCTGGAGAAAGGTTGCCACTGGGTAAAAGAGTCAGAATCGTTAAGAGGGTGTCTGCAAGGCCAAATGCAGAGACCTTCTGCCGCTAGATGCAGTGCGACTGTCTGCAGCCTCTGACAAACCCATCACACAATAGTGGAGATTCAGTTGCAGCATGCAGGAATTGCTTGGCAGAACACCACAAATTATTGGGCCTCCATATGGGATGTGTATGCCATTTTGTGCTGCTTTGAATATTCCACCAACATGGCCAACACTGATGACACCATCATTAACGCTGCTATCCCACTTCTATATCTGCTTGAAAAAACCCTTCCGACAATGATGGACTAGGCGATGGCACAGGAGGAGGAGGAGCAGGAGGACAAGGTAACATTCACATTTTTATCAGGCCTGTCAGCCATACATGGCTCAGGTGGTGGATTCCTGTACCATAGCACCTTGGTACACAAGACCTGACCAAGGGACAGTCTTGGAGGATGAGGAGGAAGAGGAGGACATTGATGAACTGTATTTCCAGCAGTGTAGCACTCCAAGATGCTCACAGGCATCACTTTAGTGTATCTGGGGGATAAAGAGGACCCAGACCACACTCCCCTCCCACCGATGACAGCTATTGTTTACTCTGGGAAGCCTGGCACATATGAGCCAATAGATGCTGCTGTGCATAAGTAACAACCACCAAGTTGCCCGTATTATTACCAGTTCTGATTAGTGGGTTGCCAACCTGCTGGATCCCTGCTAAAAGGACATCATACCATCCTTGGACCCGGATCACAAAATCCATGAATACAAGCACACGCTGGTAGGAAAACTAACCTGATGGCTTTCCACTTGACAGCGGGGGATCAGTGGAAGAAAAAGGCAGAGGCGGGGAGGTAGCCGCCAAAGCAGCTGGGGCACCACCAGCACCTCAGAAGGCAGGGTTAGCACAGCCTAAATGTGAAAACGATTCCACTGCATGCCACAGTACTGTCCATACCAGCAAGAGGCAGCGTTTTGCTACCTTTGGTAGCCCCCAAGCTCTTACTACGAACAGTTTAAAGCTCTGAAGTCTGGGACCCATTGACTTACATAAGGATCGGCGTCCAGGGTCAAGTTCAAAACCCAAACTGGAATTTAAAATAATGTCCGCTCGAATTAGTCAAACACAGACATCTACGGGTTCGCTCATTTCTAACAGCAATACCTCAATAATAATATTGCAATATAACAGACAAATGCCAACAAACCATGACCAACAGTATTGATACTACCACCATACTGATTGTTAAAAGGTTTGTCCAGGTTTGAGGTTAACATCTTTGTGACTACTGAATCCTCCCAGTATGCACTGTCAGTATTCTACCTTTCCGGCATTAGGAGCGGGCTGTTGTATGACCGCAAATATGCCCCTACACAGCTAAAATGGTTCATCTGTACTTCCTTGTAGTAATAATCCAGCTTACCTATAGCAGTCTCTTGGACAAAAAAATTGTCAAACTGCATCAACTGAGTGCCATAACAGTTAGAAGAGCATGAAATGAAACCCACCCATGCATTCAAAAGA
This sequence comes from Dendrobates tinctorius, assembly GCF_039654945.1. Lineage (NCBI taxonomy): Eukaryota > Metazoa > Chordata > Amphibia > Anura > Dendrobatidae > Dendrobates > Dendrobates tinctorius. Next base: position 11,365,915 of record NW_027361776.1, read on the forward strand.
CAAGAGGTGAACATCCAGGCAAAATGTTAGCGTCAACAAGCCGGTTCATCACAAGGTCTATCAGTTCTGGCTCGACAAACAGTGAATCATAAAATCATAGAATCATAGAGTCAAGGAATCATAGGATGTTAAATTTGGAAGGGACCTTAAGGGTCATCTGGTCCAACCCTCTGCTCAAAGCAGGATTCACTAAATCATCCCAGACAGATGTCTGTCCAGCCTCTGTCTGAAGACTTCCATTGAAGGAGAACTCACCATCTCTCGTGGCAGCCTGTTCCACTCATTGATCACCCTAACTGTCAAAAAGTTCTTTCTAATATCTAATCTGTGTCTACTCCCATTCAATTTCATCAAATAGATTATAGGCATTCCTTGTGCAAATGAGAATGAAGATGATCCTTCTACAATGTGACAGCCCTTGAGATATTTGTAGACAACTCTTAATTCTAATCTCAGTCTTCTGTTTTGCAAGCTAAACTTTCCCAAATCCTGTAACAGATCTTCATAGGATATGGTTTGCAGACCGGTCACCATTCTGGTCACTCTTCTCTGAATTTGCTCCAGTTTGTTGATGTCATTTTTAAAGGTGGTGCCCAAAACTGGACACAGTATTCCAGTCGAGGTCTGACCAAAGAGCAGTAGAGTGCAATAATGACTTCACGTGATCTAGACTGTGTGTTTCTGTTAATACATCCCAGAATTGTATTTGCCTTTTTTGCTGCTGCATCACACTGTTGACACATGTTCAGTTTATGATCTAATAGTATAACCAAGTCTTCTTCACATATGCTGTTGTTTAGCCCTATTCCTCCCATTCTGTATATGCTTTTTTCATTTTTATTGCCCAGATGTAGTACTTTGCATTTATCCCTGTTAAAAACATTCTGTTAGTTTCTGCCCACTGCTCCAGTTTATTTATATCTTTTTGAATCCTCTCTCTTCTCTAGTATTCTAGTATTAGCCATCCCTCCTAGCTTTGTCTCATCAGCAAATTATATCAGTTTACCCTCAATTCCTTCATCTCAATCACTGACAAAGATGTTGAAAAATACAGGGCCCAGGACAGAGCCCTGTGGTACCCCACTTGAGACATTCTTCCAACTGGATATGCAGCCATTTATGACCACTCGTTGGGTCTGATCACTAAGCCAATTATGAATCCATCAACAGTTGCCTTGTCCATTCCATATTTAGCCATTGTTTCAATAAGGTTGGTGTCAGATACTTTGTCAAATTCTTTGCTGAAATCAAGATATACTATATCTACAGCATTTCCCTGATCCACCCAGTCAGTGATTCTGTCATGGAAGGAATTAAGTTAGTCTGACATGACTTATTAGTTACAAACCCATGCTGACTCTGGTTAATCACTTCATTCTTATCCAGGTACTTACATACATGTTATTTAATAATTTGTTCAACAATCTTTCCTGGTATAGAAGTCTGACTCACTGGCCTAAAGTTCCTTGTGTCCACCTACTTCCCCTTTTTGAAGACAGGAACATTTGCTCTTCTCCAGTCTTCTGGGACTTCTCCTGTTCTCCAAAAATTTTCAAAGACTATGGAGAGTGGTTCAAATATTCTTCTGCTATTTAATTCAGTACTCTGGGGTGTAATTCATCTGAACCTGTAGACTTGAATTCATTTATGTAAGTTAGCTAAGTGTTTCCTCACTATCTTTCTGTTTATAGATAGCCTGGCTTCTTCTATTCCTTTAATAGGACAGTGAAGATCAGTTGATGTTTCATTTCCTTTTTGAGAAAAAACAGACGCAAGATAGGAAATTAAAAGTTCGGCCCTCTCAACATCCTTTCTTACCATTTCATCATTTTTATCCTGTAAATATATAGCATTTTTTATTTTTCTTTTACTTTTGACATATCCCCAAAATCCTTTTTTATTGCTTTTGACATATCTTGCAAGCCATAATTCATTGTCAGCTTTAGATAATCTGATTTGAACCCTGCAGGTTCGGCAGACTGCATTATAATCTTTTTTAGATATGCCTCCCTCTATCCATTTGATAAATAGTTCTTTCTTCCTTTTTAGCATGTGTTAAAGTTCTGTGTTCATCCATCCTGGTCTCCTTAAATGCTTCCTATTTCTCTGTCTTTTCGGAATTGTTAACAATTGTGCTTTGAGAATCTCATTTTTCAAAATTTTCCATCCTTCCTGGACATTTTTGTCCGTAAGGATATCCAGCCATTGGATCCCTCCGATTCTCTTTCTGAGTTCCTTAAAATCTGCCTATCTGAACTCTAACCTTGAAGTCTGAGTCTTCACAGCTCTTCCTCTTCTAGTTATCCAAAATTCTAAAATAGCATGGTCGTTACCTCTTGAGGTCCCAGCCACTCTTTCTTCCTCAACCATTTCGTCCCTGTTTATAAGGTTTAGATCCAAGGTAGCAGATCCCTTATTTTCTCCCCTACCTTTTGGAAGATAAAGTTGTTAGCAAAAGAGGATAAGAATTTGCTGGACCTGTTAGTTTTGCCTGAGAGAGATTCCCAACAAATGTCTGGATAGTTGAAATTTCCCATGACCACTATGTCATAATTTTTGGAGAATTTAGCCAATTTATGCATAAAGAGTTCATCCATATCTTCAATTTGCACAGACGGCCTGTAGTAAATGCCTACAATAGTGTCCTTTCCATTGGTCTTTCCTTGTATTCTTACCCAAACAGTTTCCACAGAACTCCCTGTCTCTGAAGCTTCAATCTCAGTGCAGATATACATTTTACTAACATGCAATGTGACACCTCCTCCTTGTTTATCAAGTCTGTTTCTTGCAAATAAATTGTATCCTTCTAGCCTTGTATTCCAATCATGTGTATCGTCCCACCAAGTTTCAGTGATTCCAATGACATCATATTTCTTTTCCTGTGTTTGTAGTTCCAGTTCTCCTTGTTTGTTGCCGATGCTTTGTGCATTTGTATAGAAACACCTGTGGAAGAGGTTTGTATACTTAAGAATAGTGAGATAACAAACGTCCATGCAAACATCATGCAAGAAGTCTGGACCACTGGACCAAAAAAAGAGGAAGAAGCCTCAATTTCAAAATCATTAAAAGAAGCATAAGACTCAAGTTTGCAAAAAAGTACACAGATTAGAAACAGGTGATATGGAGCGATTGCATGAAAATCAATCAACAAGGCTCTGATGGGTGCAAATGGGTCTGGAAGAAACAAGGGAAAAAGGTGCTAGTGGATCGAGAAATTGAAGGTACTGTCAAGTTCGGTGGAGAAAGCTTGATGGTATGGGGTTGCTTCACAGCCAAAGGGGTTGGACACTTGACCAGGATCGATGGTGGTCTCAGTGCTTAGCTATAAGTAAGTATCCTACAAGATGAATTACTTCATATACTTGTCAAGCACAATGGTTAGTAAAAGGATGACATAGTGTTCCAGCAGGACAACGACTCAAAGTATACATAGAGATTGGTGAATAAATTAGCCCCATAGCCCCTCCAGACCTCAACCCAAATGAACACTTGGTTGTAGAGTAAAAACAAATGCATATGTATACATTCCCAAGTGATTCAACTAGAGATGAGCTACTTTGCCTTTTTTCGGGTCGAGTCGAGTTTCATGAAACCCGACTTTCTCAAAAGCCGGGTCGAACGAAATCGGCAGATTATCGTGAAAAGTCGAAGGCCGACTGAAACACGAAACCCAATGCAAGTCAATGGGGAACCAAGGTCGGCAGGGAGTGGAGGACAGGAAACACACCTACAATGCACATTTTAATGCCAAGAACATCAATTCTTATTACTTAAGCTTGTCAACCTTAATTTACTTTATAATAATAGTTAGGCATTGAAAACTGGGGGTTATTTGGCTAAAGTTGTGGGGGGTTAGGGCTGGCTCCAGATTTTTGTGGGCCCTGGGCCAAAGAGTGTCAATGGGCTCTTTTAACACATGCCACAATTCATGATCCTCTGATACGGCAGAGAAATAGCAGTATAGTACAATGAAAAATACTCACTTCTTACATCTCATGACTGATATCCATTTTAAATTCTCCAATAGCTCCAAAAACGGACAGTATATTACTCCACACTGTATTATTGCCACCGCATAGTGCGCTATACAGAGTAATGAGGTCCATATTTTTCTCCATACAGAATCATTGGTCCCATATAATGTTTGAAACAGTTTATGATGAGCTCCACATAATGCTACAGTATATGTTGGTCCCCATGGATGAAGCTCCACTGTCTTATGGGCCCAAATAATGCTCCATATATAATGGGCCCCATTTCTAAAGCTCCAGTGCATAATGGGCCCTGTAAATGCTGCTCCAGTGTCTGATGTCCACCTTTGGAATGCTCCAGTGTATGGTGGGCCTCATATATCATTCTCCAGAGTATAGTGCTCCCCAAAAATAGCTGTCCCAACACTGAAAACAATTAAATAAGTCTCCTCGCTAGGGAATCCCTGTACTAGTCTGGACTCCTCGTCGTCCCCATCATCCATCTCACTGCACTTGGACTGTTTAGATAGAGGGCCTACAGATGTGATGTCATCGCGCTCTCTGACCAGAATGTCACTGTCAAGAAACGCGAAAGACGTCACGGCGGTGGAGCAGGGAGAGGTAAGTATTTCAACTTTGCAAGTGCTGTGATCCTGAGCAAGCAGGCGGGGCCCACTCGTTGGCGACGGCATTGGCACAAGACCCCTCATAGTACAGCGGTGAGTCTGACGGCGGGTGTGCGCCCCCACCATCAGAGACACTTGATTCTACTATGAGGGACCTTGTGCCAGTGCCGTTGGCAAAGAGTGTGCCCACCCACCTGTCCAGGGCAACGGCACTCGCATGGGTGCGTGACCCCGGCCCTGTGGGGGGAGGCAGCCCAGTTAGGGACGTGGAAAAAATGGCATATGTTGATGTTGGACAATCAGCAGCTGCGAATGGAGTAATTGGAGAAGTCTGCGGAAGAAGAGGACAAAAGCAAGCCATTTTTCTGGCAACCTACGTGTCAGCAGGGGAGGGTGGGACAAAATCCTTTGAAACTCATGCATGGTTCATTTTAATGAAGGTTAGATCATCAACATTTTGGGTCGATGGACGGGTCCTTTTTTCTGTCAGGATTGATCCAGCAGCACTAAAGACTCGTTCAGATAACACACTAGCAGCAGGGCAAGCGAGCTCCTGTAAGACATATTGTGCCAATTCAGGTCAGGTGTCAAATTTACTGGCCCAATAGTCAAAGGGGAATGACCGGTGAGGGAGAACATCGATATGGGAGGAGAAGTAGTTTGTTACCATAGTTGACAACTGCTGTCTTCTGTCACTTTCGATCGATGCAGTATTACCAGTCGTGTGAGCGGTACTTGAAAAATCAGTGCACAACATGGTCATGAAACCCCTGTGTCCAACGCCACTTTGGCTGTGTGCACCACGAACACCTCTTCCATGTTGTCCCCTACGGCTCATTGGAAAAACATCACCGCCGCTGCGTGCTGGGAATGCCTCAAACAAATGGTTTACCAGAGTTGCTTGTTTGTTAGCCAATATTAGCTCTAGGTTCTCCTGTGGCGTGATGTTTTGGAATTTGCCTTTATAGCGTGGATCCAGGATGCTGGCCAACCAGTAGTCGTCATCGTTCATCATTTTGGCAATGCGGGGGTCCCTTTTTAGGATCTGCAAGGCATAATGACATGTGGGCCAATGTTCCTGGTGTCAATGATGCGCTGCGAGTGCTGGGTGGAGGAGCACTTTCTGGCAAATCAACATCCCTCCAGTCACGCACAAACCCTGTTCCTGACCTTGCCACGCCAACATTTTTCTTGCCCCCTGAGAAGCATCCTCCTCCCCAAAATAATCATCCCCATCATCCTCCTTCTCCTCCTCTTCCTCTTCTTCCTCCACCTCATCCACGAGACTTCCCTGAGCAGACAATGGCTGACTGTCATCAAGGCTTCCCTCCTCCTCGGCTGCAGATGCCTGCTCCTTAATGTGCGTCAAAGTTTGCATGAGCAGACGCATAAGTGGGATGCTCATGCTTATAATGGCGTCGTCTACGCTTACCAACCGTGTGCATTCCTCAAAACACTGAAGGACTTTACAGAGGTCTTTCAGCTTCGACCACTGCACACCAGACTACTCCATGTCTGCCTGCAAACTGCCTGCCCGTGTATCCTCTCACAAATGAATTACAGCCTGCCTCTGTCCGCACAGCCTCTGAACCATGTGCAGGGTGGAATTCCAACTTGTTGCAACATCGATAATTAGGCGGTGCATGGGAAGGTGAAGCAATCGCTGCAGCTTCTGCATACGACAGGAGTGTAAGGGCGACCGGCGGATGTGCGAGCACAGTCTTCGCACCTTATGGAGCAGGGGTGTTAACTGCGGATAATTATTGAGGCAGCACTGCACCACCAGGTTCAAGGTGTGAGCCAGGCAAGGTATGTGTCTGAGTTTTGAAAGGGCTATGGCTGCCACAAAATTCCGGCCATTATCACTAACTACCTTGCCTGCCTCAAGATGAAGACTGCCCAGCCATGACTCAGTTTGTCGCTGCAAGTAGTCAACCAGTACCTCCGCAGTGTGTCTGTTGTCGCCCAAACACATCATCTTCAACATAGCCTGCTGATGCTTACCACTAGTTGTTTGATAGTGGGACAACTCGTGTGCAACACTGGCAGCTGCGGATAGAGTGCTCGTGTGACTGTGCTCTGTGGACGAGCTTTCGCTTCTGGAGGAGGAGGAGGGTCGAACACCTACAGCCAACTGTTTCCTATACCGTGGGCTAGGCAGCACTGTCCCACCGCCGCTGCCCCCTGTGGACCCTGCATCCACCACATTAACCCAGTGCGCAGTGATGGACACGTAACGGCCCGGCCATGCCTACTGGACCATGCATCTGTTGTGAGGTGCACCTTTCCACTCACTAATCGCTTGAGTGCATGGACAATGCGGTCTTTCACATGCACGTGGAGGGTTGGGACGGCTTTTCATGAAAAGAAGTGTCGACTGGGTAGGTCATAGCGTGGTACTGCATAGGCCATGAGATCGCGGAAAGCTTTGCTTTCAACCAACCGGTAGGGCATCATCTCTAACGAGATTAGTTTGGCAATGTGGGCGTTCAAAGCCAGTGTACGCGGATGAGAGGATGAGTACTTTCTTGTCCTACTCAAAGTCTCTGGTAGCGTGAGCTGGACTTGAGAGCTGCATATGGTGGAACTAGCGGTGGACATGGCGGACTGAGAGAGGGTTGGTGATGGTGATGGTGTTGGTGGTGTTGCTGATGGCCTAGATTCAGTCTTTCATAGCAATAACATTGTGATTCCATGACTGCTTTGCCCTTGCGATGACACCTCGACATTTGCTGCTGGTGGTGTGCTAACCGGTGGGCTTACAGTGGGGGAAGCGATGTAGCGTTGCTGACTACCTTCATTCGGTGCAGGTGCACATGTGGTACGTGAGGTTTGGTAGTCCGTCCACGCTTGCAAGTGCATGGTGGTTAAATGTCTAAGCATGCAACTGGTATTCAAATTTCTCAGATTTTTCCCTCGGCTAAAGGTCTTTGCGCACTTCTTACAGATAACTTTTGCCTGATCATTAGGATTTTGTTCAAAAAAGTGCCAAACTGCACTCTTCCTACTATGGAAGACATTTTGAGACCTTGCATGCTGTGCTAATTTGACCGTCTGGCCAAGCTGTCCTACAACTCTTTTGGTTTTTGGAACATGTTTTTGGACTGCTACGGTCATGCCAGATAACAGCTGTTGCGATGTCGTTGCCTGCTGCAGATCCTCCTCCTCCTCTTCTGAACTATTGGCAGCGGCACCCTCTTCCCCCAATGGATGCCAATCAGGGTAAACAACTGGGTAATCCATCACCTCCTCTTCAATTTCATGTGCACCTTCCTCTGTGTCACCGTGTAAGGTGGTATAGTATGCGGGAAGGGGCACCTGAGTTTCATCAGAGTCTGATTCTGCCTCAGTACACTGCGAGGACAATGTAGTGCTCTAAGTGAATGTACCAGCAGAAAAATCTAGCAGTGGCTGTGCATCAGTGCACTACATGTCAGATTCATCTTGGACAGGGGATTTCACGATTTGACTTGCTAACCCAGGCATGGTATGTGAAAAGAGCTCCATGGAGTAATCAGTAGTGTTGCCTGCCACAACCTTTACTTTTGGTAGGGGTGAAGGACACAAGGAAAGGTGTTGTTCCTGACCAGGAGTCTCCACTGATGACTCAGTGCTTTTATTTTTTGAAACTTCAGAAGAGGAGGCAAGAGAGCAGGAGGCTGTGTCAGCAATGTAAGCCAAAACTTGTTCCTGAAGCTCCGGCTTTAAAAGTGGTTTACCTACTCCCAGAAAAGAGAGCCTTTGAGGCCTTGTGGAGCCAGACGATGACGCAGGCTCAACACCTCCTGCCTTAGGTGCTATTGTGCTTTTGCCACTACTAACAGATGCAACACCACCACCACCACCATCGGGACCAGCTGGCAACCCCCGCCCGCTTCCATGACGTCTTCCTCCATACTTCCTCATTTTTGTGAAAATGTACCCAAAACCAAAATACCACCAGCTATACGGTACTGTAAAACAAGGTAGAAGGTGTATCTACTATTGGTGAGAATTTGAATCTAACTATAGATTTGAGGATGGTGATCTATTGTCTCAGGCCCAGTAGAGATTACACCTCAATGTAACAGGCTGAAATTGGATGGTGTATGACAAGGCGGAGGGTGTCTATAGGATTGGTGAGAATTTGAATCTCACTATAGATTTGAGGACGCAGAACTATTGTCTCAGGCCCAGGAGAGATTACACCTCAATGTAACAGGCTGAAATTGGATGGTGTATGACAAGGTGGAGGGTGTATATAGGATTGGTGAGAATTTGAATGTCACTATAGATTTGAGGACGCTGAACTATTGTCTCAGGCTCAAGAGAGATTACACCTCAATGTAACAGGCTGAAATTGGATGGTGTATGACAAGGTGGAGGATGTCTATAGGATTGGTGAGAATTTGAATCTCACTAGAGATTTGAGGACGCAGAACTATTGTCTCAGGCCCAGGAGAGATTACACCTCAATTATAACAGGCTGAAATTGGATGGTATATGACAAGGAGGAGGGTGTCTATAGGATTAGTGAGAATTTGAATCTCACTATAGATTTGAGGATGCTGAACTATTTTCTCAGGCCCTGGAGAGATTACACCTCAATGTAACAGGCTGAAATTGGATGGTGAATGACAAGGTGGAGGGTGTCTATAGGATTGGTGAGATTTTGAATCTCACTATAGATTTAAGGATGCATAACTATTGTCTCAGGCCCAGTAGAGATTACACCTCAATGTAACAGGCTGAAATTGGATGGTGTATGACAAGGCGGAGGGTGTCTATAGGATTGGTGAGATTTTGAATCTCACCATAGATTTGAGGACGCAGAACTATTGTCTCAGGCCCAGGAGAGATTACACCTCAATGTAACAGGCTGAAATTGGGTGGTGTATGACAAGGTGGAGGGTGTCTATAGGATTGGTGAGAATTTGAATCTCACTACAGATTTGAGGACGCAGAACTATTGTCTCAGGCCCAGGAGATATTACACCTCAATGTAACAGGCTGAAATTGGATGGTGTACGACAAGGTGCAAGGTGTCTATAGGATTGGTGAGAATTTGAATGTCACTATAGATTTGAGGACGCTGAACTATTGTCTCAGGCTCAGGAGAGATTACACCTCAATGTAACAGGCTGAAATTGGATGGTGTATGACAAGTTGGAGGATGTCTATAGGATTGGTGAGAATTTGAATCTCACTAGAGATTTGAGGACGCAGAACTATTGTCTCAGGCCCTGGAGAGATTACACCTCAATGTAACAGGCTGAAATTGGATGGTGTATGACAAGATGGAGGGTGTCTATAGGATTGGTGAGAATTTGAATCTCACTACAGATCTGAGGACGCAGAACTATTGTCTCAGGCTCAGGAGAGATTACACCTCAATGTAACAGGCTGAAATTGGATGGTGTATGACAAGGTGGAGGGTGTCTATAGGATTGGTGAGATTTTGAATCTCATTATAGATTTGAGGACGCAGAACTATTGTCTCAGGCCCAGGAGAGATTACACCTCAATGTAACAGGCTGAAATTGGATGGTGTATGACAAGGTGGAGGGTGTCTATAGGATTGGTGAGAATTTGAATCTCACTACAGATCTGAGGACGCAGAACTATTGTCTCAGGCCCAGGAGAGATTACACCTCAATGTAACAGGCTGAAATTGGATGGTGTATGACAAGGTGGAGGGTGTCTATAGGATTGGTGAGAATTTGAATGTCACTATAGATTTGAGGACGCTGAACTATTGTCTCAGGCTCAGGAGAGATTACACCTCAATGTAACAGGCTGAAATTGGATGGTGTATGACAAGGTGGAGGATGTCTATAGGATTGGTGAGAATTTGAATCTCACTAGAGATTTGAGGACGCAGAACTATTGTCTCAGGCCCAGTAGAGATTACACCTCAATTATAACAGGCTGAAATTGGATGGTATATGACAAGGTGGAGGGTGTCTATAGGATTAGTGAGAATTTGATTCTCACTATAGATTTGAGGATGCTGAACTATTGTCTCAGGCCCTGGAGAGATTACACCTCAATGTAACAGGCTGAAATTGGATGGTGAATGACAAGGTGGAGAGTGTCTATAGGATTGGTGAGATTTTGAATCTCACTATAGATTTAAGGATGCATAACTATTGTCTCAGGCCCAGGAGAGATTACACCTCAATGTAACAGGCTGAAATTGGATGGTGTATGCAAGGTGGAGGGTGTCTATAGGATTGGTGAGATTTTGAATCTCACTATAGATTTAAGGATGCATAACTATTGTCTCAGGCCCAGTAGAGATTACACCTCAATGTAACAGGCTGAAATTGGATGGTGTATGACAAGGTGGAGGGTGTCTATAGGATTGGTGAGAATTTGAATCTCACTATAGATTTGAGGACGCAGAACTATTGTCTCAGGCCCAGGAGAGATTACACCTCAATGTAACAGGCTGAAATTGGATGGTGTATGACAAGGTGGAGGGTGTCTATAGGATTGGTGAGAATTTGAATCTCACTACAGATTTGAGGACGCAGAACTATTGTCTCAGGCCCAAGAGAGATTACGCCTCAATGTAACAGGCTGAAATTGGATGGTGTATGACAAGGTGGAGGGTGTCTATAGGATTGGTGAGAATTTGAATGTCACTATAGATTTGAGGATGCTGAACTATTGTCTCAGGCTCAGGAGAGATTACACCTCAAAGTAACAGGCTGATATTGGATGGTGTATGACAAGGTGGAGGATGTCTGTAGGATTGGTGAGAATTTGAATCTCACTACAGATTTGAGGACGCAGAACTATTGTCTCAGGCCCAGGAGAGATTACACCTCAATTATAACAGGCTGAAATTGGATGGTATATGACAAGGTGGAGGGTGTCTATAGGATTAGTGAGAATTTGAATCTCACTATAGATTTGAGGATGCTGAACTATTGCCTCAGGCCCTGGAGAGATTACACTTCAATGTAACAGGCTGAAATTGGATGGTGTATGACAAGGTGGAGGGTGTCTATAGGATTGGTGAGATTTTGAATCTCACTATAGATTTGAGGACGCAGAACTATTGTCTCAGGCCCTGGAGAGATTACACCTCAATGTAACAGGCTGAAATTGGATGGTGTATCACAAGGTGGAGGGTGTCTATAGGATTGGTGAGAATGTGAATCTCACTACAGATTTGAGGACGCAGAACTATTGTCTCAGGCCCAGGAGAGATTACACCTCAATTATAACAGGCTGAAATTGGATGGTATATGACAAGGTGGAGGGTGTCTATAGGATTAGTGAGAATTTGAATCTCACTATAGATTTGAGGATGCTGAACTATTGTCTCAGGCCCTGGAGAGATTACACCTCAATGTAACAGGCTGAAATTGGATGGTGAATGACAAGGTGGAGAGTGTCTATAGGATTGGTGAGATTTTGAATCTCACTACAGATTTAAGGATGCATAACTATTGTCTCAGGCCCAGGAGAGATTACACCTCAATGTAACAGGCTGAAATTGAATGGTGTATGACAAGGTGGAGGGTGTCTATAGGATTGGTGAGATTTTGAATCTCACTATAGATTTAAGGATGCATAACTATTGTCTCAGGCCCAGTAGAGATTACACCTCAATGTAACAGGCTGAAATTGGATGGTGTATGACAAGGTGGAGGGTGTCTATAGGATTGGTGAGAATTTGGATCTCACTAGAGATTTCAGGATGTTGAACTATTGTCTCAGGCCCAGTAGAGATTACACCTCAATGTAACAGGCTGAAATTGGATGGTGTATGACAAGGTGGAGGGTGTCTATAGGATTCGTGAGAATTTGGATCTCACTAGAGATTTGAGGATGCTGACAATGATGCTCTCAGTCCAAGTATGGACACCGGCAGCCTAATAAGCAGGACTGCTGCACACACAAATGGGTGGAAAAATGAACGCTTGGTAACTGTGCAGAAAAGAGAAAGAAAAGAATTTTTGCTTTTAAAAAAGCAGTTTGCACAGCAGTGTGCAAACAGCAATGCAGCTATCAGGGAGCCTTATAATGCAGCCTAATAACCAACAGACCTGATGCACAAAAATAGAGCCTCCCCTGTCACTGCACACAAAGTGTTGTGTTGTAAGTGGAAATCGCTAACAGCAGAAGCAGTTTTTTGGTTCTTCTTCCTTGCCTAACGCTCTCCCTTATTCTGAATCAGCAGCAGCATCATCTCCCTAATGCAAATATCGGCAGAAGTAAGATGGCTGTCGGCGTTCACGCCCTTTTATAGCCCCTGTGACGGCACACAAAGCCAGCCAATCACTTGCATGCTATTCTCAAAGATAGTGGTGACCGTTTCCTATGTCATCGCGCTGCCCACAGTGTGCGTCCTCCATCATTGGATGAAAAAAGGCGCTGGAAGCATCTTTTGAAACGCAACTTTGGCGCTCTGGTCGCCGACCTCGTGGCCGACCTCACGCTATGATCGGGTATCGTTTCATGAAACCCGACATCAGCGAAAGTCGCCGACTTTTGAATATGACCGACCCGTTTCGCTCAACTCTATAGTCAACTAGTATGCACCAATTTTCGGAATGTGTAGAAGAGACTTGGGCTCAAATTTTTGGATGACACATGCTTGAATCTTATTGAGAACATACCCAAAAGGATTGACGAAGTGTTTAAAGCCAAAGTTGGATTTGCAAAATATTAACAAAATTAAAATTTTGATTTTTAAGAGCAAAACAATAACAATCCAGTGACATGACAAAAATCTGCATAGCTATTCATATCAAATTTATGTATGAGTTAGCCAAGAGATCTAATATATAAAGCTCAATGTGTGTATGTATGTATGTGTGTATGTATGTGTGTATGTATGTGTGTGTGTATGTCCGGGATAGGCATCCGCACCGTCGCATCTACAGCCACAAAATTTGGCACGGTCACATGTCTGGACCCCGAGAGCGTCCTAAGCTATGTTGTGAGGCGAAATTTTAACCCCGCACGTTCCAATTCACCAAACAATTTTGCCCCTATATCTACATACTAGGGAAAAAGTGTGTGTGTCAAGCCCCGCCCCTCATTATGATGTCATAATGCCCCTATTTGCATACTGGGGAAACAGTGTGTGCATATCAAGCCCCGCCTCTCATTATGATGTCACAATGGTTGCCATGGCGACGCTGACTCATCATAGGTTGCAAGCCCCGCCGCTCATTATGATGTCATAATGGTTGACTATGGAATGGAGGATGTGTGATGGGTATATGGGCACTGGACTATGGGATGGAGGATATGTGATGGGTATATGGGCACGGGACTATGGGATGGCGGATATGCATATGGGCACGGAACTATGGGATAGAGGATGTGTGATGGGTATATGGGCACTGGACTATGGGATGGAGGATATGTATGATGGGTATATGGGCACGGGACTATGGAATGGCGGATATGTATGATGGGTATATGGGCACAGGACAATGGGATGGAGGATATGTATGATGGGTATATGGGCATGGGACTACAGGATGAAGAATATGTATGATGGGTGTATGGGCATGGAACTATGGGATGAAGAATATGTATGATGGGTATATTGGCAAGGGACTATGGGATGGAGGATATGTATGATGGGTATATGGGCACGGGACTATGGGATGGAGGATAATTATAATTTGTTATAACTAACCACAGTTAGTTACTATGCCCGGGCAGCGCCGGGCTCTTCAGCTAGTTATCTATAAAATAATGGTAGTTTCATGTTTGAAGCAGCAGTAGATGGTGAGATATAGAGCCAAAAGTTCAAAACATTGTTGCTCTTTTGCTAGTCAATGTATGCCCCCACACTCTATAATGACTCTACACAGTACAATTGCCCCAAAACCCCACATAGTAAGATGGTCACCATGGCCCCCCTACAGTATTTTATTCTCAACAGCCCCCAATATACATTATGAGGTGCACCACAGACCACCAAACAGTATGATGTCCACCATAGACCCCTATATAAAGTATGACGTTCTCCAAAACCACTCCACACAGTATTATAGTTCCCCACAACTACCCCACACAATATGATGTATCCCCTCACACACTATGATGATTCCCCACAAACCCAGTACAGTATGATGGCCCCCCCAAAGCCCGTAAATAGTTTGATTGTCTCCCCACAGCCCACTAAAAATAAAAATCATTTTACTCACCTAATCCAGACTGTCCTCTGCAGCCTTCTTCTGCTCTTCTGTTTGGTCTTTTTGGTGGTGCAATGCAATGACATAATCACACAGAGTAAGTTCCCTGCAGAGTGCTGGCCTCCAGCAGTCAAAAACGAAGCCATGACCTGCTGAAATAAGTAATAGAGCCGATGGTTCTGTGCTCAGTATCTATATCCTGATGATTCCAATAGTGTTAGCACAATACACTCACTGGCCACTTTATTAGGTACACCATGCTAGTAACGGGTTGGACCCCCTTTTGCCTTCAGAACTGCCTCAATTCTTCGTGGCAGAGATTCAACAAGGTGCTGGAAGCATTCCTCAGAGATTTTGGACCATATTGACATGATGGCATCACACAGTTGGCGCAGATTTGTCGGCTGCACATCCCTGATGCGAATCTCCCGTTCCACCACATCCCAAAGATGCTCTATTGGATTGAGATCTGGTGACTGAGGAGGCCATTTGAGTACAGTGAACTCATTGTCATGTTCAAGAAACCAATCTGAGATGATTCGAGCTTTATGACATGGCGCATTATCCTGCTGAAAGTAGCCATCAGATGTTGGGTACATTGTGGTCATAAAGGGATGGACATGGTCAGCAACAATACTCAGGTAGGCTGTGGCGTTGCAACGATGCTCAATTGGTACCAAGGGGCCCAAAGAGTGCCAAGAAAAAATTCCCCACACCATGACACCACCACCACCAGCCTGAACCGTTGATACAAGGCAGGATGGATCCATGCTTTCATGTTGTTTACGCCAAATTCTGACCCTACCATCCGAATGTCGCAGCAGAAATCGAGACTCATCAGACCAGGCAACGTTTTTCCAATCTTCTACTGTCCAATTTCGATGAGCTTGTGCAAATTGTAGCCTCAGTTTCCTGTTCTTAGCTGAGAGGAGTGGTACCCAGTGTGGTCTTCTGCTGCTGTAGCCCATCTGCCTCAAAGTTCGACGCACTGTGCGTTCAGAGATGCTCTTCTGCCTACCTTGGTTGTAACGGGTGGCAATTTGAGTCACTGTTGCCTTTCTATCAGCTCGAACCAGTCTGCCCATTCTCCTCTGACCTCTGGCATCAACAAGGCATTTCCGGCCACAGAACTGCCGCTCACTGGATTTTTTTTCTTTTTCGGACCATTCTCTGTAAACCCTAGAGATGGTTGTGCGTGAAAATCCCAGTAGATCAGCAGTTTCTGAAATACTCAGACCAGCCCTTCTGGCACCAACAATCATGCCACGTTCAAAGGCACTCAAATCACCTTTCTTCCCCATACTGATGCTCGGTTTGAACTGCAGGAGATTGTCTTGACCATGTCTACATGCCTAAATGCACCGAGTTGCCAACATGTGATTGGCTGATTAGAAATTAAGTCTTAACACACAGTTGGACAGGTGTACCTAATAAAGTGGCCAGTGAGTGTAGATAATGTGGCCAGAATTGCCAGTCCGGCCCTGCACATCACTCTGAAAACACCATCCCCACAGTCAAATATATTGTTTATAGCATTATGCTGTGGGGATGCTTTTTTCAGCAAGGGCAGTGAAGCTGGCAAGAATTGATGGGAAGATGAACTGGACAATCCTGGAGGAAAACCTGTTAGATGCTGCATAAGACTTGAAACTGAGGCATAGGTTCAATTTGCAGCAGGATAATGACCCCTAAACATAATGCCAGAGCTACACAGGAACAGTTTAGATCAAAACATTTTCTTGTGTTTGAATAACAACCCAAAGACCAGACAAAAATCTCATTGAGACTCTGTGGCAAGACTTGAAAATTGCTCTTCACAGACGCTCTCCACTAGAACTAATTTACAAAGTAGAATGGCCAAGAATTGTCACATAAGCTTTAAAGATCATCATAGCTTGAAGATGCCAGAGCAGCCAAAGGACTAAACCAAGCAGCTAAGCAAGTGTGGAAGCTTCTGAGTATGGAATAGTCTGAAATTAGTTCTACACAACAAGGGAGTTAAGAAGAAATAATTTTCAGTTAGCCGTTATTTATGGTATGTAGTTCTAGTTCATTCACCAATTGTACTTACAGTATTGTATAATGCATCTTGAACAGCCTTTTGACGAGCATACTAGCAAACTAAAGCTGATCTGGAACAGCTGAAAATGTCTGTAAATAGTCAGATAAGAGGGGATTCATTTTATGTAGCACTGCTGCATCAGCACTAGTAAGAAATTGAAAGGCGCACAGGTAAGGTAAAACAGGCCCTGATTGTCAGCTGTCTATTATAATAAAATTAGATTTCTATTCTCCGTGACCGATACTCGTGACACTGTTTTTTTTAGGCTGTCCAAGTTCAGCATATCATGAATCAGTTTCACATATTAATAGAAAGTGTGTAATATCCCAAAAATCTTAGAATCTTAAAGTGGTTGTCTGGTTAAAATTATATATCAAACTTCCACTGGATAGATGATAGATTATTGATCGGTGGGGATGATATTGCTGGGACACACACCAACAGACAGAAAGGAGAATTTTTATCCTTGTCAGAATGGAGTGGCAGTGCGCATGCTTATCCACTAGAGTTGAGTGAAACGGGTCGAAAAATTTCAAAAGTCGCCGACTTTTGGCAAAGTCGGGTTTCATGAAACGAAACCCGACCCTAGGATGAGGTCGGCCATGAGGTCGGCGACTTACGCGCCAAAGTCGCGTTTCAAAAGTTTGTTTTGCGCTCTTTTTCAGCCAATCAGGATCCACGGACACTGTGGGCAACATGATGACATAGGCAGGGGTCACCACCATCTTTCAGAAGGGCATGCAAGTGATTGGCTTGCTTTGGTGGGCGTCACAGGGGGTATAAAAGGGCGTGCACGCCGACCGCCATCTTACTTCTGCCGATCTCAGTATAGGGAGAGGTTGCTGCTGATTCTGTAGGGAGAGCGTTAGGCAGGGAAGAAGACAAAAAAACTGCTTCTGCTGCTAGCGATTTGGCCTGCACAACACACCAGTCACTGTGTGTGCAGTGCAAGGGGAGGCTATATAGTGGTGTATCAGTGGTGTTGGTTGTTGGGCTGCCTTCTAAGGCTTCCTGACATTCCTGCATTGCTGTTTACCCACTGCTCCGCAAACTGCTTTTTTAAAAGCAATCCCAATTTTTTTTTTTGTCCTGCTGAGAAGAAAAAAAAACTGCTTCTGCTGCTAGCGATTTGGCCTGCACAACACACCAGTCACTGTGTGTGCAGTGCAAGGGGAGGCTATATTGTGGTGTATCAGTGGTGTTGGTTGTTGGGCTGCCTTTTAAGGCTTCCTGACAGGCTGGCATTGCTGTGTACCCACTGCTCTGCAAACTGCTTTTTTAAAAGCAATCCAATCTCCCTTATCCTCTAGTCACTTTTGTCACAGCTGTGCCATCGAGCCTGTGACATAGCGCTCAGATATCAGTGGGCCTCACACAATCCAAAAGTGTCCAGTGTCCACAAGTGTCTGCAGAAATTCAAAATCTCCCTTATCCTCTTGTCACTTTTGTCACAGCTGTGCCATCGAGCCTGTGACATAGCGCTCAGATATTCATTGGGCCTCACACAATCCAAAAGTGTCCAGTGTCCACAAGTGTGTGCAGAAATTCAAAATCTCCCTTATCCTCTAGTCACTTTGGTCACAGCTGTGCCATCGAGCCTGTCACATAGCGCTCAGATATTCATTGGGCCTCACACAATCCAAAAGTGTCCAGTGTCCACAAGTGTGTGCAGAAATTCAAAATCTCCCTTATCCTCTAGTCACTTTGGTCACAGCTGTGCCATCGAGCCTGTGACATAGCGCTCAGATATTCATTGGGTCTCACACAATCCAAAAGTGTCCAGTGTCCACAAGTGTGTGCAGAAATTCAAAATCTCCCTTATCCTCTAGTCACTTTGGTCACAGCTGTGCCATCGAGCCTGTCACATAGCGCTCAGATATTCATTGGGCCTCACACAATCCAAAAGTGTCCAGTGTCCACAAGTGTGTGCAGAAATTCAAAATCTCCCTTATCCTCTAGTCACTTTGGTCACAGCTGTGCCATCGAGCCTGTCACATAGCGCTCAGATATTCATTGGGCCTCACACAATCCAAAAGTGTCCAGTGTCCACAAGTGTGTGCAGAAATTCAAAATGTCCCTTATCCTCTAGTCACTTTGGTCACAGCTGTGCCATCGAGCCTGTCACATAGCGCTCAGATATTCATTGGGCCTCACACAATCCAAAAGTGTCCAGTGTCCACAAGTGTGTGCAGAAATTCAAAATCTCCCTTATCCTCTAGTCACTTTGGTCACAGCTGTGCCATCGAGCCTGTCACATAGCGCTCAGATATTCATTGGGCCTCACACAATCCAAAAGTGTCCAGTGTCCACAAGTGTGTGCAGAAATTCAAAATCTCCCTTATCCTCTTGTCACTTTGGTCACAGCTGTGCCATCGAGCCTGTGACATAGCGCTCAGATTTTCATTGGGTCTCACACAAACCAAAAGTGTCCAGTGTCCACAAGTGTGTGCAGAAATTCAAAATCTCCCTTATCCTCTAGTCACTTTGGTCACAGCTGTGCCATCGAGCCTGTCACATAGCGCTCAGATATTCATTGGGCCTCACACAATCCAAAAGTGTCCAGTGTCCACAAGTGTGTGCAGAAATTCAAAATCTCCCTTATCCTCTAGTCACTTTGGTCACAGCTGTGCCATCGAGCCTGTCACATAGCGCTCAGATATTCATTGGGCCTCACACAATCCAAAAGTGTCCAGTGTCCACAAGTGTGTGCAGAAATTCAAAATCTCCCTTATCCTCTAGTCACTTTGGTCACAGCTGTGCCATCGAGCCTGTCACATAGCGCTCAGATATCAGTGGGCCTCACACAATCCAAAAGTGTCCAGTGTCCACAAGTGTGTGCAGAAATTCAAAATCTCCCTTATCCTCTCGTCACTTTTGTCACAGCTGTGCCATCGAGCCTGTGACATAGCGCTCAGATATCAGTGGCCCTCACACAATCCAAAAGTGTCCAGTGTCCACAAGTGTCTGCAGAAATTCAAAATCTCCCTTATCCTCTAGTCACTTTGGTCACAGCTGTGCCATCGAGCCTGTCACATAGCGCTCAGATATACATTGGGCCTCACACAATCCAAAAGTGTCCAGTGTCCACAAGTGTGTGCAGAAATTTAAAATCTCCCTTATCCTCTAGTCACTTTGGTCACAGCTGTGCCATCGAGCCTGTCACATAGCGCTCAGATATTCATTGGGCCTCACACAATCCAAAAGTGTCCAGTGTCCACAAGTGTGTGCAGAAATTCAAAATCTCCCTTATCCTCTAGTCACTTTGGTCACAGCTGTGCCATCGAGCCTGTCACATAGCGCTCAGATATTCATTGGGCCTCACACAATCCAAAAGTCTCCAGTGTCCACAAGTGTGTGCAGAAATTCAAAATCTCCCTTATCCTCTTGTCACTTTGGTCACAGCTGTGCCATCGAGCCTGTCACATAGCGCTCAGATATTCATTGGGTCTCACACAATCCAAAAGTGTCCAGTGTCCACAAGTGTGTGCAGAAATTCAAAATCTCCCTTATCCTCTAGTCACTTTGGTCACAGCTGTGCCATCGAGCCTGTCATATAGCGCTCAGATATTCATTGGGCCTCACACAATCCAAAAGTGTCCAGTGTCCACAAGTGTGTGCAGAAATTCAAAATCTCCCTTATCCTCTAGTCACTTTGGTCACAGCTGTGCCATCGAGCCTGTCACATAGCGCTCAGATATTCATTGGGCCTCACACAATCCAAAAGTGTCCAGTGTCCACAAGTGTGTGCAGAAATTCAAAATCTCCCTTATCCTCTAGTCACTTTGGTCACAGCTGTGCCATCGAGCCTGTCACATAGCGCTCAGATATTCATTGGGCCTCACACAATCCAAAAGTGTCCAGTGTGCACAAGTGTGTGCAGAAATTCAAAATCTCCCTTATCCTCTGGTCACTTTGGTCACAGCTGTGCCATCGAGCCTGTCACATAGCGCTCAGATATTCATTGGGTCTCACACAATCCAAAAGTGTCCAGTGTCCACAAGTGTGTGCAGAAATTCAAAATCTCCCTTATCCTCTCGTCACTTTTGTCACAGCTGTGCCATCGAGCCTGTGACATAGCGCTCAGATATCAGTGGGCCTCACACAATCCAAAAGTGTCCAGTGTCCACAAGTGTCTGCAGAAATTCAAAATCTCCCCTGTCCTATAGACACCTTGTACCTTGTTTTACATTACTATATAGTTTGTTGGATTTTGTCTACAATTCTACCAAAAATGAGGAAGGCTGGTGGAACAGGCCGTGGAATTGGGCGGGGGTTGGCAGCTGGTAATGATGGTGTTGGTGGTGGATCTGATGGTAGTGGCAAGAGCAAAATAGGACCGAATGCAGGAGGTGTTGAGCCTGCGTCATCGTCTGGCTACATAAGGCCTCGAACGCTTAGTTTTCTAGGAGTTGGCAAGCCGCTTTTAAAGCCAGAGCATTAGGAAAAAGTTTTGTCTTACATTGCTGACTCAGCCTCCAGCTCTATTGCCTCCTCTTCTTCAGTTGTAAAAAGTAAAAGCACTGAGTCGTCATTGGAGGCTCATGTTCATGAACCACACCTTTCCTTGTGTCCTTCACCCCAACCAAGATTGAAGGATGATGCAGGCCATACTACTGATTACTCCATGGAGCTGTTTTCACATACCATGCCTGGATTATCAAGTCAAATGGTGAATTACCCAGGCCAAGATGAATCTGACATGGAGTGCACTGATGCACAGCCGCTGATGGATGATTCTGCAGGTACATTCACTCAGAGCACTACATTGTCCTCGCAGTGTACAGAGCCAGATTCTGACCCTGATGAGACTCAGGTGCCCCTTCCCGCACACTATACCACCATACACGGTGACACAGAGGAAGGTGCACATGACATAGAAGAGGAGGTGATGGATGACCCAGTTGTTGACCCAGATTGGCATCCATTGGGGGAAGAGGGTGCTGCTTCCAATAGCTCAGATGAGGAGCATCCACAGCAGACATCGACATCGCAACAGCTGTTATCTGGCAGGCCCGGAGCACTCCAAAGACAGGTTCCAAACATCAAAAGAGTTACAGGACAGCTTGTCCAGAGGGTCAAAAGATCACAGCGTGCAAGGCCTCAAAATGTCTTCCATAGTAGGAAGAGTGCAGTGTGGCACTTTTTTTAACAAAATCCTAATGATCAGGCAAAGGTTATCTGTAAGAAGTGCGCAAAGACCCTTAGCCAAGGGAAAAATCGGAGAAATTTGATTACCAGTTGCATGCTTAGACATTTAACCAACATGCACTTGCAAGCGTGGACGGACTACCAAGCCTCACGTACCACATGTGCAACTGCTCCCAAAGAAGGTAGTCAGCAACGCTACATTGTATCCCCCACTGTAAGCTCACCGTTTAGCAGAGCAGCAAATGTTGAGGTGTCGTTGCAAGGCCACAGCAGTCAGGGAATCCCACTGTTATATCAGCGAAAGACTGATTCTAGGCCATCAGAAAGAACACCAACTCCATCACCATCATTAACCCTCTCTCAGTCCGCCCTGTCCACCGCTACTTCCACCATATGCAGCTCTCAAGTCCAGCTCACCCTCCCAGACACTATGAGTAGGTCAAGAAAGTACTCAGCCTCTCATCCGCGTACACTGGGTTTGAACGCCCACATTGCCAAACTAATCTCGTTTGAGATGATGCCCTTTCGGTTGGTGGAAAGCACTCCGCACTCCGCACTTCCGCGAACTCATGGCCTATGCAGTACCACGCTATGACCTACCCAGTCGCCACTTCTTCTCTCGCAAAGCCATCCCAGCCCTCCACCATCATGTGAAAGACCACATTGTCCATGCACTCAAGCAGTCAGTGAGCGGAAAGGTGCACCTCACAACTGATGCATGGTCCAGTCGGCATGGCCAGGGCCGTTACGTGTCCATCACTGCGCACTGGGTTAATGTGGTGGATGCAGGGTCCACAGGGGACAGCGGTGGTGGGACAGTGCTGCCTAGCCCACGGTATAGGAAACAGTTGGCTGTAGGCGTTCGACCCTCCTCCTCCTCCTCCTCCAGAAACGAAAGCTCGTCCACAGAGCGCAGTCGTACGAGCACTCCATCTGCAGCTGCCACTGTTGCACATGATGTGTCCCCCTATCGAGCAGCTAGTGGAAAGCGTCAGCAGGCTGTGTTGCAGATGATGTGTTTGGGCAACAGACACACGGCCGAGGTGCTGGCCGAGTACTTGAAGCGACAAACTGAGTCATGGCTGGGCAGTGTACATCTTGAGGCTGGCAAGGTAGTTAGTGATAACGGCCGTAATTTTGTGGCAGCCATAGCCCTTTCAAAACTCAGCCATATACCTTGCTTGGCTCACACCTTGAACCTGGTGGTGCAGTGCTTCCTCAAAAATTATCCGGAGTTAACAGCCCTGCTCCAGAAGGTGCGAAGACTGTGCGCGCACATCCACCGGTCGCCTGTACACTCCGTTCGTATGCAGAAGCTGCAGCGATTGCTCCACCTTCCCAACCACCGCCTCATTATCGACATTGCAACAAGGTGGAACTCCACCCTGCACATGGTGGAGTGGCTGTGCGAGCAGAGGCAGGCCATAATGCATTTGTGGGAGGATACACGGCCAGGCACTTTGAGAGCAGACATGGAGTTGACAGGTGTGCAGTGGTCGAAGCTGAAAGACCTCTGTAAAGTCCTTCAGTGTTTTGAGGAATGCACACGGCTGGTAAGCGCAGACGACGCCATCCTAAGCATGAGCATCCCACTTATACGTCTGCTCATGCAAACTTTGACGCACCTTAAGGAGCAGGCGTCTGCAGCCAATGTTGATGAGGAGGAAGAGGAGGAGGGAATCCTTGATGACATTCAGCCATTGTCTGCTCAGGGACCTCTCCTGGACGAGGTGGAGGAAGAAGAGGAGGAGGATGATGGGGATGATTACTTAGGGGAGGAGGATGCATCTCGTGGGGCAAGTGAAAATGTTGGCGTGGCAAGGTCTGGTACAGGGTTTGTGCGTGACTGGAGGGATGTGGATTTGCCAGAAAGTGCTCCTCCAACCAGCACTCGCAGTGCATCATTGACACCGGGAACATTGGCCCACATGTCAGATTATGCCTTGCAGATCCTAAAAAGGGACCCACGCATTGCCAAAATGATGAACGATGACGACTACTGGTTGGCCAGCATCCTGGATCCACGCTATAAAGGCAAATTACAAAACATCATGCCACAGGAGAACCTTGACCTAATATTGGCTAATAAACAAGCAACTCTGGTAAATCGGTTGCTTGAGACATTCCCAGCACACAGCAGCGGTGATGGTTCTCACACGAGCCGTACGGGCCGGGGGCAGCTTGGCAGAGGTGTTCGTGGTGCACACAGCAGAAGTGGCGTTGGAGACAGGGGTTTCATGACAATGTTGTGGACTGATTTTTCAAGTACCGCTCACACAACTGGTAATACTGCATCGATGGAAAGTGACAGGAGACAGCAGTTGTCAACTATGGTTACAAACTACTTTTCCTCCCATATCGATGTTCTCCCACACAGGTCATTCCCCTTTGACTATTGGGCCGCTAAACTGGACACCTGGCCTGAATTGGCACAATATGCCTTACAGGAGCTCGCTTGCCCAGCTGCAAGTGTGCTATCGGAAAGAGTCTTCAGTGCAGCTGGATCAATCCTGACAGAAAAAAGGACCCGTCTGTCAACCCAAAATGTGGATGATCTAACCTTCATTAAAATGAACCACGCATGGGTTTCCAAGGATTTTGTCCCACCTTCCTCTGATGACACATAGGGTGACAGAAAAATGGCTTGCTTTGTTCCACCTCTTCCTGGGACTTGACCTATTTCACCTTTTGCATCAGCTGAATGTCCAACATCAACATATGCCACTTTCTAAAACTCCCTAACTGTGCTGCCTCCCCCCCCATGGCCGGGGTCACCACCTAGCGCACGACACCGTGCGAGTGCCGTTGCCCTGGACAGGTGGGTAGGCCGACTCTTGGGCGCGGGCACTGGTACAGGGTCCTTCATAGTGCAATCAAGTGTCTCTGACGGTGGTGGTGCACACCCGCCGTCAGACACACCGCCGTACTATGAGGGGCCCAGTGCCAGTACCGACGCCCACAAGTGGGCCCCCCTTGCTTGGGCAGGGCCCCAGCATTTGCAATCTTTACCTCTCCCTGCTCCTCCGCTGTGTAGTCTTGGCTGTCAAATCCATACTGTGCCTGACACCGTCTGAGCCTGCCTCCTGAAGTATAGACATATATTTTGAATGTGTACGCTATCCATAAATGTTATCTGGGGATACGGTACCCTTTCTAACCTTTGTGCAATCACGTGCAATCCATACTTGGCCTAACACCGTCTGAGCCTGCCTCCTGATGTATAGACATATATTTTGAATGTGTACGCTATCCATACATGTTATCCGGGGAAACGGTACCCTTTCTAACCTTTGTGCAATCACGTGCAATCCATACTGGGCCTAACACCGTCTGAGCCTGCCTCCTGATGTATAGACATATATTTTGAATGTGTACGCTATCCATACATGTTATCTGGGGATACGGTACCCTTTCTAACCTTTGTGCAATCACGTGCAATCCATACTGGGCCTAACACCGTCTGAGCCTGCCTCCTGATGTATAGACATATATTTTGAATGTGTACGCTATCCATACATGTTATCTGGGGATACGGTACCCTTTCTAACCTTTGTGCAATCACGTGCAATCCATACTGGGCCTAACACCGTCTGAGCCTGCCTCCTGATGTATAGACATATATTTTGAATGTGTACGCTATCCATACATGTTATCCGGGGAAACGGTACCCTTTCTAACCTTTGTGCAATCACGTGCAATCCATACTGGGCCTAACACCGTCTGAGCCTGCCTCCTGATGTATAGACATATATTTTGAATGTGTACGCTATCCATACATGTTATCTAGGGATACGGTACCCTTTCTAACCTTTGTGCAATCACGTGCAATCCATACTGGGCCTAACACCGTCTGAGCCTGCCTCCTGATGTATAGACATATATTTTGAATGTGTACGCTATCCATACATGTTATCTAGGGATACGGTACCCTTTCTAATCTTTGTGCAATCACGTGCAATCCATACTGGGCCTAACACCGTCTGAGCCTGCCTCCTGATGTATAGACATATATTTTGAATGTGTACGCTATCCATACAAGTTATCTGGGGATACGGTACCCTTTCTAACCTTTGTGCAATCACGTGCAATCCATACTGGGCCTAACACCGTCTGAGCCTGCCTCCTGATGTATAGACATATATTTTGAATGTGTACGCTATCCATACATGTTATCTGGGGATACGGTACCCTTTCTCACCTTTGTGCAATCACGTGTAATCCATACTGGGCGTGAGAACGGCTGGCGAGCTGTTAAGCAAGCTTCAGCACCTGTGGTTTGCACACGTAAGTTTTTCATTTTTTCAGGAATGACGGTTAGGCCTAATTCCGGAACTGCGGTTGACCTGCACTTACTGGGAAATCATTGTTCGCGGGTAATAATTGTAATCAGTGATCCCCATCACTAACGTTGTTCAGCGGGTTATCTGCACCTGTAAGCGACAAACGCTGGCCTTTTCAGTGTAGCGCACATGCAGCCACGGACATGTAAGGGCATGACACACCAGTTATTGGCCAATCTCATGTGCCAGAGCCTCACGTGTCCCTCTAGTAAGCCGGACTCGGACCGCGGGGCATGACGGAGTCTCGTTCGTTAACGGAATTAAGCTTGCAATGTGTGCATCTGTTCTGTAGCTGGCATGGTTGAGGTTTCCCAGGTGGAGTTGAATTTAACCATAGGCTCCACTCCTGGTGGTGCCCTTCTGGACATTCCTTTAAGGTTCAGCTTTGCAACCATACTGCCCACGTAAAACAAACACTTTGCCTTCATGAACGCTGTTTGGAGGGTCATGACTCGTGGGAATAACGCCGCCCAATCAGTTAACCTGCTAGAGAGATCGTTCGTTGCTCCCAAGCATGACATCACACTCCCTAGGAAGAAGGTAATGCCACTGTGGCGACCGTACTCCTGGGGGCGACACAAGTGCACTGATGCCCAGCCACTGCTCGATGAATCTGCTGGTAAATTGACCCAGACCACTACATTCCCCTCGCACGCTACACGACCTGAATCTGACCCTGATGAAACTCAGGTTACCCTTCCCATATACAGTTCCATCTTACACGGTGACAAAGAGGAAGCTGCAGATGAAAGTGCAGGTTCAGCCCACCCGCCATCAGACACACCACCGTACTATCAGGGGCCCTGTGCCAGTGCCGTCGCTAACGAGTGGGCCCCCCCTGCTTGCTCAGGATCACAGCACTTGCAAAGTTGAAATACTGTGCAGTGAGATGGAAGATGGGGACGACGAGGAATCCAGACAAGTACAGGGATTCCCTAGCGAGGAGACTTATTTGATTGTTTTCAATGTTGGGACAGCAATTTTTTGGGAGCACTATACTCTGGAGAATGATAGATGGGGCCCACCATACACTGGAACATTCCAAAGGTGGACATCAGACACTGGAGCAGCATTTACAGGGCCCATTATACACTAGAGCATTAGAAATGGGGCCCATTATGTTTGGAGCATTATTTGGGCCCATAAGACAGTGGAGCTTCATCCATGGGGACCAACATATACTGTAGCATTATGTGGAGCTCATCATATACTGTTTCAAACATTATATGGGACCAATGATTCTGTATGGAGAAATAGATGGGCCTCGTCATGAGATGTAAAAAGTGAGGTATTTTTCATTGTACTATACCGCTATTTCTCTGCCGTATCGGAGCATGATGAGTTGTGGTATGTGTTAAAGGGGCGCTCTTTCGCCCAGGGCACATGAAAACCTGCAGCCAGCCCTCCCCCCCACAACTTTAGCCAAATAACCCCCATTTTTCAGTGCGTAACTTGTATTATGAAGTTAATTAAGGTTGACAAGCTTAAGTAAGAAGAATTGATGCTTTTGTCATTCAAATGGGCACTGTAGGTGTGTTTCCTGTCCTCCTCTCACTGCCGACTTTTATTCCCCATTGACTTACATTGGGTTTCGTGTTTCGGGACGACCCCGACTTTTCCCTATAATCGGACGATCTTGCTCGACCCGACTTTTGGAAAAGTCGGGTTTCACGAAACGAAACGCGACCCTAAAAAACCAAAAGTCGCTCAACTCTATTATCCACTGTTCACTTTATTATGTACAGGGCTGAAAGCTCTGTGTTGGCATTTGCGAACAGCCCTTCGGAGAGAATGAATGGATTGGCGGATGAACATCTGACCTGCCACTTCCCTATATAAAGGGGATAAAGGTTCCCCATCAGGGATAAATACTTCTGATCAGTCTAACAGTGTGGTCCTTAATGGTGGATAACTCCTTTAAGTTTTAGAAGATCACAAGGTCTAACTAGCCTATCTTTAAAGAAAATATTTTTTTACATTTATTTTAGAATAAATATTAGGATAAAAATTTAGATATATGTTTATTCCAGGCATGTTTGAGCTCATTTACTAAACAATTTCCAATCACATCTGCTGGATATCTACTTGTTCAGTAAAATAATGTTTGGGGTTTTTTTTAATTTCCATTTGATCTTATCCTGAATTAATTTCAGATTATGCCCTTGTTCTCCTTCTGCAGTTTTATGCTTTAATAGAAAAAATAGAGAATAACGTACCTGTGAAGTGCGAGAAATAGGACGTGAAGAGAGCAAATAGAAAGGGTTAATAAAAACACTATTATGCTAAATTTAAATAAGGTGTACTCAACAAATTTATCTACATATAATGAGTATTTATGTAAGTCACCCAAATGTCTTCTAATACTGATCATTAACTGATTGATTATGGTGTCATTGTCTTCTCAGAAACCACTGCCAAACTAAGTTCTACTGAGGCAGAAGATCATTAGGAATGTTAAATCGCACAAGGCTATGATGTTCTCAGAATACAATTGGCAATGTGAGCTAAAATTTGTCAATCTCGCACCACTCGAATACTGCTTGATTATTCTCCTTTGTTGTGCTCTGCTAAGTGCCGAGCTTATTTCTTCTTCACAATGGGACATACAGTTTAGGATTAATTTGTGCAATATAACAAGGTGACATATTGTAAGCAATTTATCATTGTTAATATCTTAATTTGTATATTTTTTTCACAGTTTATTTTCGTGTGTTTTCTACCAGGTAGATTAGTTGTTGAATTCTAAGTCTTGTACATAAGTTGCATTTGCTATTCACTGGCAAAATTGTTACTTTTATCCTTTATTTCTATTGTATGCTTTTATTAAAATATCAAGATCACCATCAGAAATGTCTGTGCACTGTAAAAATAGGAAAATGATCAGAGCCAATAACCCACTAATACATCATCTTAGTATCCAGCTGATGGACAACTGTGAAAAGATGCTATAATACGTAATGCAGTGATTGACTTTTGCATTTTTTGCACAGTTAAGTCCTTATCATATAGAGTATTAAGTAAGTCAGTGAGGGTGTAGGCACTAATACATATATGTCCTCCCTTATCTTTGCCTTTGGATGAACATTAATGATGATCGAGTGTGCTCTGATTTTATGTTATCCGAGCATGCTTAAGTGTTATCCGAGTATCTTTAGGGTGCTCAAATAATATATAACAAACAGGCAATAATCGCATGGGTTGCGGCTGTCTAACAGCCGTTAATCATGCAGCCGTGGAAACTTGAACTTATTACCCGAGCACACCCGAGACACTCTGATAACACAATATTCAAACATGCTCGCTCATCAATATTGAACATATCTTGAGCTACTGTATTTAACCCCAGATTACCAACTTTTAAAATGCACAATTTTGCGATACTCTGCTATGACATGTCTATGTTATATTTTGCCTAGCCACTAGTGAAGAGTGACCACTAAAATGCTCAAGTGCATGTTACTGTAATCGAGCAGGTCGGATGCTTGGACAAGCTTGATTCGAGTAATAAGTATAATAAAAGTTAATGTAGAACTCAATCATCTTTCCGGCAGACCCTAACAGGAGGGCAAGGGAGGGCAGGGAAATCACTAAAATGGTTGGAAACAACAATCAAATGGAATGAGAACAGTAGGTGGATGACAATTGGATGCTGTTGGGAGCAATGTTGTCAGAGTATTACAAAACTTTTACAGTCTGACAGTAAAGTAAGTTAATACAATCTATGGAAAATTAGTGGAGCAAAAAACGTCCATTCATAACATCAATATACACAATCTCTAGTAATAAATAGTGAGGTAAGACGATAAATTGCTAAAGTTTGAAAGATTAAAAAATAATCTTTATTGATACAATGGAATAAAATATAGAAATAGACAGATAAAAATGAAATATAATTAAATCAAGCTTCAGGACCAAAGAAGGAGCACGAAAGCATTGTGGATGCTGAATGAGTACCAGCAAAACTACTGCACAAGTACTGTTCACCAGCAAAAGCTCTTAAAAGACCAGAAAGGTAAGTAATATGGGAATTAGCAATGTCTATTGACATATCAAAGTATAAAGTGCATAGTGCAAAAGATAACTACTCATTATAACATCACAAGGTTCCAAAACAAAACACAATGACTAAATCAATACAAAAAAGAACAATATATGTGCAAACAGTGGCCAGTGAAATAATTCATGCAAAGAATTTAGTCAGAAAGAGTGAATATATAGTTGCAGGTCATTGAGCCTAGTAAAGAGTCACAGTGTGCAGGCATACATATAAAGTGCTTCACTGCAAGATCTCCAGCTGTACGTGCTCCCACCCCGACAGCACCATTTCGCAAAGTGCTTCTTCCATGGGGGCGTGGATAACATGGTTAAAGGAAGTGCTTTAAATACCCAGTATGGAGGGAACAATTAAGTATGTCATCAGTGGGAGCATGTGGATGCTTCGCTGCTACTCTGGTTCAAACCTGGATATAAAAAGAAAGACTTCTGGTGTCCACGCTGGAACACACGTGTCTCACCCAGAGCAGGGTACTCAGGTCGCCGGGCAGCGTTAGATTCAGGAGGTCACGGGGGTGGCATCCGTGCCCGGTGCCTGTGCTCCAGGGACAATAAAATGGGGGTTGAAAAATAAAGTAAAAATAAAAGAAATTTGAAAAAGAGTACGTGGCGCCAGTTGGAGTGTTCGACTGTAGGATAGCCGGCACTGCAGATGATCCCTGGGGGGAGATGATGATGGCAATGCAGATGTTTAATCCCCTCCAACCTGGCCTAACTCCCTGAGATTGTGATGGAAGTAGATGGCATGGTGTAATAAAGCAGGAGATAAGGAAACTCACTTTATCATTTACTGTAGTTCAGATGCAGCTCAGAGGAGAAATTACAACTCTCACAGGTTTACAGACTGCTCTGCACAATGGGAATTATCCTTCTCTCTGCTGAGACTCGGTGTAAACTTCCTGCTGTTCTATTCCCTTCAGGGACCAAGGCTTCCCAGAGTTTGAAACTTCCAGTACTGCCACTTACTCACTGTTTTTTCTTCCCTTGGCAACTTGCAGCTTGGATCCTGTGTGAAGCACAAGTTTCTTCTTGCACAATCCTTCACTGATCCTCGGTTGCTGTAGTCTTCCTGTGAGAAAACACTCTGCTGTTGGTTGTATAAACCCACATAGTCTCTCAGCTTACCACCCGGCTCTAAAAGCATGGATGGCCTAGGGGCTGATTCCCTAATTCTTCTTAGCATTGCTCCTGGAGGGAGCACATGTTATGACTCCAGGAGAGTTCTCCATTTTCTCTCCACCGTTTCCTCACAGAACAACAACAACTCGACTCCTCCCCCTCCCAGTTAGGGTACATCTCCAAAGCTCTAAGCTTCAGGGAAGTAAGGGAATGAGGTAAAATTGTGTGTGTGCAGTGGTCTCTAGCAGAGAAAGCATAAGTCCCATTGCTTACAAAACATATACAAAACAGTACATATTTAACCCTTTTGTGGCGGCAAAGGCACAGGGTGCCACATTTCCCCCTAGTTAAAGGTAGCACGTCCTTGGGCCACACCACGGAGCATAAGCGTATAACAAAATGACATGTAACATGTAACCTGAGTATAGGCGAACAGTCACATTAACTGAGTTGTGGATTACAGCCAAAAACCACTTCTGATTGCTTGGATCGTCCCTGAGTTCAGCTGCAGGGCACACAGACCATAATATGAAATTCATTGCACTGGCTGTTTCAGATGACTTCCTGCCAAGGCACGATGAATGGATTTTTCCCTTCAAGTTTATGAGTCTTTACAAGAGTTCTTGTAGTAGAAAAAATCATGCTAACTACTGAAATCTCACATTAGTCCATGTTGGCACAATTTCTTCAACATTTTTAATAACATTACATAAGGCAAAGTTCAATATAAGTACAATGCAAAACTAACTTATTAATCTTAATACTCTATGAGAATATTTTACAAATCATTTCTATAGCGAGAAGGGGTTTGGCCCTGTGTGCTACGCTGTGATCTGAGCAAGATAGGAATTCTAGGCAACTTCCTACGACTCTTTGAACCTACCATGGGTACAACAGGTTCACTGCTGACTATGGGCAAGTTTTCTGATTCTTCCACATGCAAAGCGTTAGTGGTTGGCATCAGCGACTCGTCACTTCCAGAACAACTTGGTGTCTCTGGTAAAGACCTTTGTGGGAACACCATCACTGGAACTACCACTGCATTGTTAACTTGTAGCCAAGAACTAGGGAATTCACCTAGATCAGTGCAAATCTTTGTATCAGTCTTTTCTTTTAGCTGAGGATCTTCCTTAGTCTCAACTTTTTCACGCAATTGTGCTGGACATACTTTCACATTATCTCTTGATATGGTAGTACATATTTTTCCGCCGTCTTTGGAGATAGTACACACTTTGCTGTTGTCATAGCTAGATGGTTGAATAGTGTAAGGCTGGGTCTCCCATTGGTCATCTAACTTGTGGTTTCTTCTCTTTTTCTTTAATACTTGTTCGCCTGTTGGTAATGGGGTTGCCACACTTTCCTGTTTTTGCCTAGCTTGAGCAAGACTTTATTCTACACATTGCTGAACTTTTTGATACTGCAATTGCCTTTCTGTCTTCCAATCAGTGTCCAATTGGCTAGATATGGTTTCAGAAGTTAGGACTCCCATTTCTAGGTCAATGGGGAGTTTACCTGGCCGTGCATGCATCAAGTAAGCAGGGCAGACAAGGACCTTCCAGGCTTAGAGAGAGCCAGTTCATGCCATGTGTCCAGCTTGGATACCCAATAATTAAAAGGCACAGAGGAATCCCAGAGGATATTTGTACGATCTGCAAGGTACTCCCTCACCATCTTCCCAAACATTGCACTTCTTGCGACACCACCCCTTGCCTCTGAGGCGGCACGATGTGAGGGTCTGAGAAAACTGTCCCAGAACTTTGCCATTGTTCCTCTGCCTGACCTGGATTGGACGTCTGTCTCTCGCTTGGACTCCTTGGCTGTACAACAAACTCTGACGTCTGCTGCCAGCGTTCTCATATGGGAATTTTTTCAGTAATTCTGCTGCAAGGGCCCTCTGGTACATCATTTTTGTACACCTCTCTGTCTCTGGAAGAAGAGATTGAAAGTTTTCCTTGTAGTATGGGTCTAGAAGTATCATCAACCAGTAATGAGTGTCACCAAAAATTTTTATAATGCGAGGGTCGCTGGAAACGCAGCGCAGCATAAAGTCAGCCATGAGTGCCAGACTACTAACAGGCAAGACTTCCGTGTCCTCACCAGCAGGACGACTGACCATGGTGTCCTCCTCTTTCTCATCCTCCTCCTCCCTGTCCTAAGGCCATCCTCGCTGAACAGACAGTATGACAGCTGTGCTTGTAGTACCATTTATAATGCATGAAAGTAGCTCCTGGTCTTCCTCCTCATTGTCTACCAATCCACGTTGTGACGACATGAGGTTGGGCTGAGTGTAAGCACCCTGTATGGTTCCTTGCTCCATGTCTCCGTGCTCTACCTGCAATGCATCATCTTTAAATGTGAGCAGAAAGGTTTTCAGAATGCTGACAAGTGGGATGGTGATGCTAATGATGGCATCATCAACGCTCACCATCTTGGTTCAGTCCTCAAAGTTCTGGAGGATGGTACATATGTCTGACATCCATGTTCACTCCTGAGGTCTTATGAGTGGAGTCTGAACTGAACATCAATGACCTTGTTGATGCTGGTGGTCAACAACTGCCCTCTTCTGCTCACAAATCCTTTCCAACATATGCCGTGTAGAGTTCCAATGCATGGGGATATCACACACCAGTCGGTGAGCCGGAAGTTGCAAATGCTGCTGAAGCATGACAAGGGCGGCTGAAACTGTAGCTGACTTTCTAAAATGGGCAGACAGATGGTGTACTTTCACTAGCAGATCCAGCAGCTATGGGTAGTTTTTGAGAAAATGTTGAACCATGAGGTTAAGCACATGGGCCAGGCAAGGTACGTGTGTGAGCTCACCTTGCCTTAGAGCCGCCACTAGGTTCCGGCCATTGTCACACACGACCATGCCTGGCTGTAGGTTCAGTGGTGACAGCCAAATATCTGACTGCTCTTTCAACACTGTCCACAACTATTCTGCACTGGGCGGTTTTTCACCTATGCAGATTAAATTCAGCACAGCCTGTTGCCGCTTAGTTGAGGTATTGCTGCAGTGATTCCAGCTTCTGACTGATTGGTGCAGTTCAGAGATGGAGGCTGAAGAGGAGGCAACACTGATTGACGAAGGGCTCGCAATTCTCGGCGTGGGGAGGATGTGTTCCATCCCAAGGTCCGACTTGGTCCCGGCTTCCACTATGTTAACCCAGTGTGCCATCAGTGAGATGTGCCATCCCTGCCCACAAGCACTTGTCCATGTGTCCGTGTTTAGGTGGACTTTCCCAGTAATAGCATTGTTGAGGGCATGGGTAATGTTGTGGGACACATGCTGCTGTAATGCCGTTATGGCACACCGGGAGAAATAGTGCTGACTGGGGACCGAGTACCTTGGGATGGCTGCCGCCATCAGTTTGCGGAAAGTTTCCGTCTCAATGAGCCTAAAAGGCAACATTTCGAGCGCAAGCAGACGAGAAATGTGTGGATTAAATACTGTGGCCTGTGTGGCAGTGGCTGCATATTTCCGCTTGCATTCCAATGACTTGGGTATAGACAACTGAAGGCTGGGCTGGGGCAAGGACATGGACGGGCTTGATGATGGTGCTGGTTGACTGTGGGCAACAACAGGTGCAGGGCCTCAGGCATTTTGACAGGCACGGTTAACTGGGGATTGGCTTGTACGCAAAACAGTGGAAGAAGCAGTGTTGTCACCTGCAAACAGTGTTCCTGGAGCCTGAGGCTCGGCCCACAATGCTTCGTTGCCATATGCCTAATCATGCTGGTGGTGGTCAGGCTAGTAGTTTTGCTACCCCTGCTGATGCGGGCATGGCAAGTGCTGCAAATGACCTGTTTGGGCTTATCGGCAGAGTCTTTAAAAAATAACCAGACTTTGGAAGATCTAACAGTTGCAATGGCAACTTCCGTCCAAATCTTTGAGCAGCCATGGTCACAAGAGGTGGACGATGATGATACACAATTGCCGGAAAGTCAGGAGGAGGAGCAGGGTGCGGATGTGGAAGACAAGGTGGTGGATGACATAGTGACTGACCCATCCTGGCAGGAGGACATGAAGAGCGAGGACAGCAGCACACATGGGGAATGAGGCATATCACTCCAACAGGCAGGAAGAAGCAGAGTGGTGGCCGCAGACAGAAGGCGTGCATCCGTTTCCTGTAACACCACACTTCCTCGTCCCTTGCCTTGCTCATTTTAAATGAACTGCTGAAATATTTTAAAAGCTCAATACAAATAGATTTATTTGGAGCAAAATTATATGTGATATGTATGCCTGCAAAGCGAAGATTTTTCCACCACAGATACACAGGGCCAAAGCCTGAGATAACAGACTGTATTCATTTTTTTTGAGGTTTTGTGTTCACTTTTGAAAACACAAAATTATGAGTAGAACAAGGCTAGCAGACAGAGCTATGCAATGTATGCCTGCGAAGCAAAGATTTTTCCATCACAGATACACCAGGCCTCAGCATGAGATAACAGACTGTATTATTTTTTTTTGTGGGTTTTGTGTTAAATGTTGAAAACACAAAATAATGAGTAGAACAAGGCTAGCAGACAGAACTATGAAACGTACGCCTGCGAAACAAAGATTTTTTGTATTAATTTTTTTTTTATTTTTGGGCTAACTAAAGTAGTGCTGAACCTTGAGCACACAGATATGAGCTGCATGGAGATACCACTACGACAAATGTGTGCCCTGTTTTATTTTTATTTTTGGGATAACTAGTGCTGTATATAAGTAAAGTTTCACCCAGGCCAAAAAAAGAAAACTGCCGTAAACTGGCCAAACTTTGATCACTGTGGTGCAGTAACCTCTGTTAAAGCTAGGGGACACTGCATATTCAACTCAGAATATGCATGTGGGCATTTCCTTGATGGTGAAACAGTGACTGGCATGGTTGTATATGTCCAGTATGTGTCGCAGAGGTTCTCTGCGCTATAAGCCAAAATAGCGTTGTCATGCTGGGACTTGTAGTCCACAAGTTATTTACCTATAAGGGCGGCTTATAAGGCTAGTCAGAGAGCTGGGCGGGATCGGCTAGCCACACATACACCGCCCACATATGGGGGTGGTTTGGGATATATAATGTGACTGAGGTCATATGGGTTGTGTGTTTGATCCTGGGTGGTCAGAGTGCAAGGTCCCGGAAGGCCTGGGTGTGTTGGACGTGTCTGGGATTGAACTTCCTGAAGAGCACATGGAAAAGCCCGGACCTGATAGAGTCTGTGACGGCTCTGTGTAGGGAAGCTACTGCCTGGCTGTGGCTCTGCAACTGACGGCCTAGTGAGCAAGGCACTGTCTGGAACAGTGATCCCAGTGCGGCCACTTCCCTGATAACCCATGAGGGATAAACCATGAGTAATGCTGACCGGGGTCAGTAAGAGACAGTGTTCTGGCTATAGAGCATGTGTGCTGGACATGGCACAGCCTGTGTGCCCACAGGCCTGAGAGAGCGAAGCTCTACTTTGGACATTAAAAATTTGTCTGTCTGATGTAATACTGTTTGCCTTGTTCCTGTGACATTGGTTTATGAAGGAAATAAACCACACAGACTGTTACTTTAAGCAAGATTTTTCCTGTGTGCCTCAATATTGCAGCAAAGCAAGTTAATCCCCGTCCACTCATATGGTGGATCTCTACAGCACACACAGATATGAGCTGGCAAGGAGATACCACACGAAAAAATGTGTGGCCTGTATTTTTTTGGGGGGATGAAGTATTCAACCAAAAGTGACAGTCAGGCAAAAAAAAGAAAGCAGCCTTAAACTGGCCAAACTTTGAGCACGCACAGATAAGAGCTGGCATGGAGATACCACACCAAAATTGTGTGGCCTGCATTCCAATTAAACCTGGGGCTAGCTATATATGGCTAATATATCCCACAGGGAGCAGCAGCAGCACCAGAACACAGGAAGGGAATGGACCGTCTTGATGTACAGTCATGGCCAAAAGTATTAACACCCCTGCAATTCTGTCAGATAATATTCAGTTTCTTCCTGAAAATGATTGCAAACACAAATTCTTTGGTATTATTATCTTCATTTAATTTGTCTTAAATGAAAAAACACAAAAGAGAATGAAGCAAAAAGCAAAACATTGATCATTTCACACAAAACTCCAAAAATGGGCCGGACAAAAGTATTGGCACCCTCAGCCTAATACTTGATTGCACAACCTTTAGCCAAAATTACTGCGACCAACCGCTTCCGGTAACCATCAATGAGTTTCTTACAATGCTCTGCTGGAATTTTAGACCGTTCTTCTTTGGCAAACTACTCCAGGTCCCTGATATTTGAAGGGTGCCTTCTCCAAACTGCCATTTTTAGATCTCTCCACAGGTGTTCTATGGGATTCAGGTCTGGACTCATTGCTGGCCACCTTAGAAGTCTCCAGTGCTTTCTCTCAAACCATTTTCTAGTGCTTTTTGAAGTGTGTTTTGGGTTATTGTCCTGCTGGAAGACCCATGACCTCTGAGGTAGACCCAGCTTTCTCACACTGGGCTCTAAATTATGCTGCAAAATTTGTTGGTAGTCTTCTGACTTCATAATGCCATGCACACGGTCAAGCAGTCCAGTGCCAGAGGCAGCAAAGCAACCCCAAAACATCAGGGAACCTCCGCCATGTTTGACTGTAGGGACCGTGTACTTTTCTTTGAATGCCTCTTTTTTCTCCTGTAAACTCTATGTTGATGCTTTTGCCCTAAAAGCTCTACTTTTGTCTCATCTGACCAGAGAACATTCTTCGAAAATGTTTTAGGCTTTTTCAGGTAAGTTTTGGCAAACTCCAGCCTGGCTTTTTTATGTCTCGGGGTAAGAAGTGGAGTCTTCCTGGATCTCCTACCATACAGTCCTTTTTCATTCAGATGCCGACGGATAGTACTGGTTGACACCGTTGTACCCTCGGACTGCAGGGCAGCTTGAACTTGTTTGGATGTTAGTCGAATTTCTTTATCCAACATCCGCACAATCTTGCGTTGAAATCTCTTGTCAATTTTTCTTTTCCGTCCACATCTAGGGAGGTTAGCCACAGTGCCATGGGCTTTAAACTTCTTGATGACACTGCGCACGGTAGACACAGGAACATTCAGGTCTTTGGAGATGGACTTGTAGCCTTGAGATTGCTCATGCTTCCTCACAATTTGGTTTCTCAAGTCCTCAGACAGTTCTTTGGTCTTCTTTCTTTTCTCCATGCTCAATGTGGTACACACAAGGACACAGGACAGAGGTTGAGTCAACTTTAATCCATATTAACTGGCTGCAAGTGTGATTTAGTTATTGCCAACACCTGTTAGGTGCCACAGGTAAGTTATAGGTGCTGTTAATTACACAAATTAGAGAAGCATCACATGATTTTTCGAACAGTGCCAATACTTTTGTCCACCCTCTTTGTTATGTTTGGTGTGGAATTATATCCAATTTGGCTTTAGGACAATTCTTTTTGTGTTTTTTCATTTAAGTCAAATTAATTGAAGATAATAATACCAAAGAATTTGTGTTTGCAATCATTTTCAGGAAGAAACTGAGTATTATCTGACAGAATTGCAGGGGTGTCAATACTTTTGGCCATGACTGTATGCAATGATCTATATACACACATACAGTGCCTGCAGGCCTTGCACTGATGTGTATACAGCGATGTACACTACCCTGCCTGCCTAACACTGGAACATATATATTCCTGAATTAGTCCTTAGAAGGACTGTTGGT
This sequence comes from Dendrobates tinctorius, assembly GCF_039654945.1. Taxonomy (NCBI): domain Eukaryota; kingdom Metazoa; phylum Chordata; class Amphibia; order Anura; family Dendrobatidae; genus Dendrobates; species Dendrobates tinctorius. The sequence continues at coordinate 11,405,062 of NW_027361776.1, forward strand.
TTAGCTGGATGTGAGTATTTAGGATGGTAGACCCCACACTAACTAATAAATCCCCAATTCTGGCCCTATCAAGGCAGCCGCTCTCCCTACACTCTCTCAATCCGGAGCTGAATGCGCCAAGCAGTGCAGCGTCCGGTCTCTTATACCTCTGATGATGCTGTGTGGCCAGCCAATCACTGCTTGACCGCAACAAAGATGGCTGCGGCGTTTCATAGCCTGGCAGACAATCCCTGCAGCGTGATTGGGTCTCTAAAGTCTGCCAAAAATGCTGGGTGGAGGCGCGAGTTCCCGCCGAGTAATCCCGGAAATACTCGGTGCTCGCCGAGTACACTGAATACAGTGATACTCAGTCAAGTAACGAGTAGTGGTGAGCACGTTCGCTCATCACTAGAGTGGACCAAAATTCCTCCTGACATATGTGAAAACCTCATTATCAACTACAAAAAACATCTGACTGCTGTGCTTGCCAATAAGGGTTTTTTCACCAATTATTGTCTTATTTGCCGGAGGGATCAAATATTTATTTCTCGCTGCAAAATGTTAATAAATTTACATAATTTATACAATGTGATTTTCTGGATTTTATTTTTGATATTCTATCTCGCGATGTTAAAATTATTATACCCTTAAAATTATAGACTGCTCATGTCTTTGTCAGTGGGCAAACTTACAAAATCAGCAAGGGATCAAATACTTATTTCTCCCATGGTATATACCAGGATGGGGGACATTAGTACAGAATTGGGGAACAATACCCCTGTAGCAGTGTTGGCAGCAGATTTTTCCTCCATAACAGTGCGCCATGACCATATTTTCTACTTCAGTTTTTTTCTTCTATTTTCCTCCTCTAAAACCTAGGTGAGTCTTATGTCCGGTGTATCTTATAGTCCAAAAAATATGTTGCCTGCAGTTACTTAATACTGTGTCGCTTTCCAGATCTTTGGTGAACAAACTGTCATAAGGAGACATCTGATTGGCTTCAAAATTAATTTGCAGTATGACACTGACTTCAAAATGCAGTCCATGACAGTAAAAACTGTCTATCCATCATACAAAAGTATAAGGAGCCATGGAAATCTGTTTGAGATTACATGAAAAGGCAAAAGGGTTAGCACAAGTCTACATCCACAGATCTGTGGTTAAAATTGATGCTTTGATGCTGTTTTGAAGGTAAAGGATGTTCACATCAAATATTGCACTTAAGTTGCTCGTTTACTCATCCACTCTTTTTGTTAATAAACTATTAACACTGTTTCCACATCTGCATAAATCTTTTGCATATTGTTGCGTATATCTATTAGTGTGTTATACTAGTGTAGTTAAATATTTTTTTTGCTAAACTAGACCTTGCAGGTAGATGGTGCACTAAATTTATCCAGTGGCTTATCAACCTGCATGTCCCAAATGTGCCACCATTGCCTGCAGGATCTCCAGGCTTGCCTCAAAGAGAAAATTTCATGTCACTGGATAACAATTGCAAAGTGAGCTGCCAGCAGTGGATCTTCATGGTTTGCAAGTAATTGCATATGTGTTTTGCTCGTGGCACTCATACTCGATACTGTATGAATTGAGATGTTTTCAAAAATTTTTTTTCCCTGTTTTTGTCATTTGCATATCACTAAGATGTCTATTGTTCCTGTGATTTCCATACATCCAAGATTTTTCATTCTTGATGTTGCATTTTTATTATTGAGAGTGTATATGTAAAATGGCTGAAATGATTCTGTATGCTCACTTTGCTTTAGAAGTCTAAGACACTCCTCCTTCTCAGGGACTGTCTATCAAGGACTTGTCTCAGACAAGCCTATACTCACTGAGGATCCAGCCCAAAGCAGGAGGATTGTCTGAGATTTTCAGTGCATAGTATGCATACATGATGCCAGCAGCCGTTTTACATAGACTGGTAATGAGTAGTGTTGAGCGATACCGTTCGATACCCAAAAATATTGTATCGGATGGTATCGCCCGATACGAAAAAAATATCGGGTATCGCCGATTCTGATACCAGAAGTCCCATTCAAGTCAATGGGACTTCCGGTATCGGAATTAAAAAAAGCCCTTTATTTCCTTGTTGGCTAATTCTACATAATTGAAAACAAATAAGAATCATGTAGAATGTATTGTGGGAGGTGGAGGAGACATTAAAAGCATAGTGGTTTATTCAAATCACATGGCATAGCATTAATTCCAATTTTTTTTTTCAGTACGTTCGGAGTTAAAAAGATATTAACCTTTTTTATATTTTGTCAGATATGTATGTTTCACAACTTCCATGCTCTTCCAGTTCTTTTGTACTTCTCCCACACTTTCTACTTCATGATCCGCAGCAGTATCATTTTTTTCATCAACTTTTTCTTCACCTTATTCATCTTCTTCTTCATCTTCCTCCCATTAATTTTTTTTTCCATTCTTCATATTCTTCTTATTTAGCTATTATCAATTTTAATATGCTATTTCTTCATCTTCTTCCTATTCTTCTTTGTCTTCATTTTCTTATGGTGACAGGCATTCCTGTAGTACTTATCTATAAAAGTTATAAGATTACACCTTACGTTCTGCCTGTCACTAAAGATTTACAACAGGATTTGTCCGCGTTCAGTTTGGCCTGCAGCAGCAGGCATTTTCCAGGGGCACCACGAGGAGGAACGGACTCACCCCCATTTACTGCTTAGTCTTCTTCTGCTTATAATTTTGATTTCTTCTATGCTGATTTTTAGTCTTATGCTTAATGTTCTTCTGCTTTCTGTTCTTCTGCTTTTGCTTCTTCTGCTTCTTGTTCTTCTGTCTTTTGTTCTGTATCTTGGTGGTTGTCTTCATGTTCTTTGTCCTCTTGGTCTTATTATTTAGGGTCATATTTCTGGTCTTCTTTGGTGTGGTCTTCAGGGTCGTCGTCATCAGGGTCGTCGTCATGGAGATCAATAAGGATTACCAAAGACAATTTCAAAAAGCTTGATCTTGGAAATGTAGCAGAAGGTACAAGAAGGCTGAGAAACTGGCGGGAACCAGCAGACAGTGCTGGCAGCCGGATGGGTAGCAGAAGGAACAAGAGCCAATGGCACTAACGAGGACCAACTGACGGTGCTGGACCACGGTTACTAAGCAGAAGGTATCTGAGCTAAAAAGCACTACCAAGGACCAGCTGACGGTGCTGGACTTCGGATACCGAGATGGAGGCACCTAGGCCAAAGGCTGTGGCGAGAACCAGCAGACAGTGCTGGCACCCGGATGGGTAGCAGAAGGAACAAGAGCCAATGGCACTTCTGAGGACCAACTGACGGTGCTGGACCAAGGTTACTAAGCAGAAGGTACCTGTGCTAAAAAGCACTACCAAGGATCAGCTGACGGTGCTGGACCTCGGATACCGAGATGGAGGCACCTAGGCCAAAGGCTGTGGCGAGAACCAGCAGACAGTGCTGGCACCCGGATGGGTAGCAGAAGGAACAAGAGCCAATGGCACTACCGAGGACCAACTGACGGTGCTGGACCACGGTTACTAAGCAGAAGGTACCTGTGCTAAAAAGCACTACCAAGGACCAGCTGACGGTGCTGGACTTCGGATACCGAGATGCAGGCACCTAGGCCAAAGGCTCTGGAGAGAACCAGCAGACAGTGCTGGAACCCGGGTGGGTAGCAGAAGGTACCCATTCAAAGCAAAGTAGCCAGGCCGCAAGCCGGCCGCAGTTACCGAAACCCACAGTCCTACAGGGGGTCCATGTCCCATTGGCACTATGGATCCAGCCTTCAGTGCCAGTTCCCGCAGCCCACATAGGAGTCACCTAAACTGCAGGCACCGTAGAGTCGGCTAACCCGGCCGCAAGACGACAGGACAATGGATTGGTGGCATAGTGACCTTGACACTACCCGGAAACAGCAGGCGTGCTGAAAACAGGCTGGGCAACAGGGAGTACCCGTGCCAAAGACACTGCCGAGAACCAGCTGACGGTGCTGGAACCCAGATGGGTAGCAAAAGCTACAAGAGCCAATGGCACTACCGAGGAACAGCTGACGGTGCTGGACCACGGTTACTAGGCAGGAGGTACCTGTGCTAGAAAGCACTACCAAGGACCAGCTGACGGTGCTGGACCTCGGATACCGAGATGGAGGCACCTAGGCCAAAGGCTCTGGCGAGAACCAGCAGACAGTGCTGGAACCCGGGTGGGTAGCAGAAGGTACCCATTCAAAGCAAAGTAGCCAGGCCGCAAGCCGGCCGCAGTTACCGAAACCCACAGTCCTACAGGGGGTCCATGTCCCATTGGCACTACGGATCCAGCCTTCAGTGCCAGTTCCCCCAGCCAACATAGGAGTCACCTAAACTGCAGGCACCGTAGAGTCGGCTAACCCGGCCACAAGACGACAGGACAACGGATTGGTGGCATAGTGACCTTGACACTACCCGGAAACAGCAGGCGTGCTGAAAACAGGCTGGGCAACAGGGACTACCCGTGCCAAAGACACTGCCGAGAACCAGCTGACGGTGCTGGAACCCAGATGGGTAGCAAAAGCTACAAGAGCCAATGGCACTACCGAGGAACAGCTGACGGTGCTGGACTACGGTTACTAGGCAGGAGGTACCTGTGCTAGAAAGCACTACCAAGGACCAGCTGACGGTGCTGGACCTCGGATACCGAGATGGAGGCACCTAGGCCAAAGGCTCTGGCGAGAACCAGCAGACAGTGCTGGAACCCGGGTGGGTAGCAGAAGGTACCCATTCAAAGCAAAGTAACCAGGCCGCAAGCCGGCCGCAGTTACCGAAACCCACAGTCCTACAGGGGGTCCATGTCCCATTGGCACTACAGATCCAGCCTTCAGTGCCAGTTCCCGCAGCCCACATAGGAGTCACCTAAACTGCAGGCACCGTAGAGTCGGCTAACCCGGCCGCAAGACGACAGGACAACGGATTGGTGGCATAGTGACCTTGACACTACCCGGAAACAGCAGGCGTGCTGGAACCAGGCTGGGCAACAGGGAGTCCCCGTGCCAAAGACACTGCCGAGCACCAACTGGCGTTGTTGGAGCCCAGGGACAATCATGGTGTAGGCCGAGGCCTACTTGGTGGTAGTTTTAGATTGTTTGTAGGCTACAACAGACTGTCAACGTGCTCCAATTAGGCATCTGTCTCCACTCTGTTTCCAGGATTTCACGTGACCACCAACACCGCCAGTTTATGCGTACAGTAGCCGTCTGCCCAATCCACACATATTCCTGTGTTACTGGTGTTCTGTAATGTCAGGAGATCCCCTGATGTTTATCTGCCAATGTCTCCTGCTCTGTCCACATTCCCACCACTTGCAGTGGGAAGGTGGACAGCGCAGGAGACAGTGCCGGACACACATTGGGGGATCAGCTCACGTTACAGAACACCAGGAACACAGGAACAAGTGTGGAATGCGTGGACGGCAACTGTGAGCAGGAACTGGTGGTGTTGGAGGTCAGGGGAAATACTAGAGACAGAGTGGAGACAGAGGCCAAATCAGAGAATGTTTAAATCTGAAGTAGTTACAATTTGGAGGCAGCAGCAGTTTGCCCTCCACACAGCAGGGGATCAGCTGACGTTACCGAACCCCACTTTCACATGAACGAGTGTGTTTTTCTGTGTGGACACCACTTCCGAGCACCAACTGGCGTTGTTGGAGCCCAGGGACAATCATGGTGCAGGCCGAGGCCTACTAGGAGCCAGGTGTAAAGCTGAGGTATTTTGACTTTGGAGGGAGCAGGACACTTTGCCCTCCACACAGCAGGAGATCAGCCGACGTTACCGAACCCCACTTTCACATGAACGAGTGTGTTTTTCTGTGTGGACAGCACTTCCGAGCACCAACTAGCGTTGTTGGAACCCAGGGACAATCATGGTGCAGGCCGAGGCCTACTAGGAGCCAGGTGTAAAGCTGAGGTATTTTGACTTTGGAGGGAGCAGGACACTTTGCCCTCCACACAGCAGGGGATCAGCTGACGTTACCAAACCCCACTTTTACATGAACGAGTGTGTTTTTCTGTGTGGACAGCACTTCCGAGCAACAACTGACGATGTTGGAGCCCAGGGATAGTCATTTTGTAGGCTGAGGCCTACTTGGAGGCAGTTTAAGATAAGACGTTGTTTGAATTTGGAGGCAGCAGCAGTTTGCCCTCCACACAGCAGGGGATCAGCTGACATTACTGACCCCCACTTTCACATGAACGAGTGTGTTTATCTGTGTGGACAGCACTTCCGAGCACCAACTAGCGTTGTTGGAGCCCAGGGAGAACCAGGGTGCAGGCCGAGGCCTACTTGGTGGCAGTTTTAGATTGTTTGTAGGCTACAACAGACTGTCAACGTGCTCCAATTAGGCATCTGTCTCCACTCTGTTTCCAGGATTTCACGTGACCACCAACACCGCCAGTTTATGCGTACAGCAGCCGTCTGCCCAATCCACACGTGTTCCTGTGTTACTGGGATTCTGTAATGTCAGCAGATCCCCTGATGTGTGTCTGCCACTGTCTCCTGCTCTGTCCACATTCCCACCGCTTGCAGTGGGAAGGTGGACAGCGCAGGAGACAGTGGCGGACACATATTGGGGGATCTGCTGACGTTACAGAACTCCAGTAACACAGGAACACGTGTGGAATGCGTGGACGGCAACTGTGAGCAGGAACTGGCGGTGTTGGAGGTCAGAGGAAATACTAGAGACAGAGTGGAGACAGAGGCCAAATCAGAGAATGTTTAAATCTGAAGTAGTTACAATTTGGAGGCAGCAGCAGTTTGCCCTCCACACAGCAGGGGATCAGCTGACGTTACCGAACCCCACTTTCACATGAACGAGTGTGTTTTTCTGTGTGGACAGCACTTCCGAGCACCAACTGGCGGTGTCGGAGCCAAGGGAAAATCAGGTAGTAGGCCGAGGCCTACTTGGAGCCAGGTGTAAATCTGAGGTTGTTTGACTGTGGAGGGAGCAGGACACTTTGCCATACACACAGCAGGGGATCAGCTGACGTTACTGAACCCCACTTACACATGAGCGAGTGTTTTGTCTGTGCGGACAGCACTTCTGAGCACCAACTGGCGGTGTCGGAGCCCAGGGAAAATCAGGTAGTAGGCCGAGGCCTACTTGGTGGCAGTTTGCGATTGTTTCTAGACTACTACTAACTGTCAACGTACTCCAATTAGGCCTCTGTCTTCACTCTGTTTCGAGTATTTCTTCTGGCTTCCAACCACGCCAGTTGCTGCTCTGAAATGCCGTCTGCACAACCCACACTTGTTCCTGTGTTACTGGGGTTCTGTAACAGCAGCTTCTCCCTAGAGGTGAGTCAGGCAATGTCTCCTGCTCTGTCCACATTTCCACTACAAGTAGTGGGAATGTAGACAAAGCAGGAGACATTGCCGTGCTCAACTCTGGAGATGAGCAGATGTTACAGGACCCAGGTACCACAGGAACAAGTGTGGATTGTGCAGACGGCACTTGAGAGCAGAAACAGGCGGTGTTGTAGGCCGGAGGAAATACTCAAAACAGAGTGGAGACAGAGGGCAAATCAGAGAACATATTAAATCAGAGGTAGTCAGAAGTTGTAGGCAGCAGGAGAGTTTGCCGTACACACAGCAGGGGATCAGCTGACGTTACCGAACCCCACTTACACATGAGCGAGTGTTTTGTCTGTGCGGACAGCACTTCTGAGCACCAACTGGCGGTGTCGGAGCCCAGGGAAAATCAGGTAGTAGGCCGAGGCCTACTTGGAGCCAGGTGTAAATCTGAGGTTGTTTGACTGTGGAGGGAGCAGGACACTTTGCCATACACACAGCAGCGGATCAGCTGACGTTACCGAACCCCACTTACACATGAGTGAGTGTTTTGTCTGTGCGGACAGCACTTCTGAGCACCAACTGGCGGTGTCGGAGCCCAGGGAAAATCAGGTAGTAGGCCGAGGCCTACTTGGAGCCAGGTGTAAATCTGAGGTTGTTTGACTGTGGAGGGAGCAGGACACTTTGCCATACACACAGCAGGGGATCAGCTGACGTTACCGAACCCCACTTACACATGAGCGAGTGTTTTGTCTGTGCGGACAGCACTTCTGAGCACCAACTGGCGGTGTCGGAGCCCAGGGAAAATCAGGTAGTAGGCCGAGGCCTACTTGGTGGCAGTTTGCGATTGTTTCTAGACTACTACTAACTGTCAACGTACTCCAATTAGGCCTCTGTCTTCACTCTGTTTCGAGTATTTCCTCTGGCTTCCAACCACGCCAGTTGCTGCTCTGAAATGCCGTCTGCACAACCCACACTTGTTCATGTGTTACTGGGGTTCTCTAACACCAGCTTCTCCCTAGAGGTGAGTCAGGCAATGTCTCCTGCTCTGTCCACATTTCCACTACAAGTAGTGGGAATGTAGACAAAGCAGGAGACATTGCCGTGCTCAACTCTGGAGATGAGCAGATGTTACAGGACCCAGGTACCACAGGAACAAGTGTGGATTGTGCAGACGGCACTTGAGAGCAGAAACAGGCGGTGTTGTAGGCCGGAGGAAATACTCAAAACAGAGTGGAGACAGAGGGCAAATCAGAGAACATATTAAATCAGAGGTAGTCAGAAGTTGTAGGCAGCAGGAGAGTTTGCCGTACACACAGCAGGGGATCAGCTGACGTTACCGAACCCCACTTACACATGAGCGAGTGTTTTGTCTGTGCGGACAGCACTTCTGAGCACCAACTGGCGGTGTCGGAGCCCAGGGAAAATCAGGTAGTAGGCCGAGGCCTACTTGGAGCCAGGTGTAAATCTGAGGTTGTTTGACTGTGGAGGGAGCAGGACACTTTGCCATACACACAGCAGGGGATCAGCTGACGTTACCGAACCCCACTTACACATGAGCGAGTGTTTTGTCTGTGCGGACAGCACTTCTGAGCACCAACTGGCGGTGTCGGAGCCCAGGGAAAATCAGGTAGTAGGCCGAGGCCTACTTGGAGCCAGGTGTAAATCTGAGGTTGTTTGACTGTGGAGGGAGCAGGACACTTTGCCATACACACAGCAGCGGATCAGCTGACGTTACCGAACCCCACTTACACATGAGTGAGTGTTTTGTCTGTGCGGACAGCACTTCTGAGCACCAACTGGCGGTGTCGGAGCCCAGGGAAAATCAGGTAGTAGGCCGAGGCCTACTTGGAGCCAGGTGTAAATCTGAGGTTGTTTGACTGTGGAGGGAGCAGGACACTTTGCCATACACACAGCAGGGGATCAGCTGACGTTACCGAACCCCACTTACACATGAGCGAGTGTTTTGTCTGTGCGGACAGCACTTCTGAGCACCAACTGGCGGTGTCGGAGCCCAGGGAAAATCAGGTAGTAGGCCGAGGCCTACTTGGTGGCAGTTTGCGATTGTTTCTAGACTACTACTAACTGTCAACGTACTCCAATTAGGCCTCTGTCTTCACTCTGTTTCGAGTATTTCCTCTGGCTTCCAACCACGCCAGTTGCTGCTCTGAAATGCCGTCTGCACAACCCACACTTGTTCATGTGTTACTGGGGTTCTCTAACACCAGCTTCTCCCTAGAGGTGAGTCAGGCAATGTCTCCTGCTCTGTCCACATTTCCACTACAAGTAGTGGGAATGTAGACAAAGCAGGAGACATTGCCGTGCTCAACTCTGGAGATGAGCAGATGTTACAGGACCCAGGTACCACAGGAACAAGTGTGGATTGTGCAGACGGCACTTGAGAGCAGAAACAGGCGGTGTTGTAGGCCGGAGGAAATACTCAAAACAGAGTGGAGACAGAGGGCAAATCAGAGAACATATTAAATCAGAGGTAGTCAGAAGTTGTAGGCAGCAGGAGAGTTTGCCGTACACACAGCAGGGGATCAGCTGACGTTACCGAACCCCACTTACACATGAGCGAGTGTTTTGTCTGTGCGGACAGCACTTCTGAGCACCAACTGGCGGTGTCGGAGCCCAGGGAAAATCAGGTAGTAGGCCGAGGCCTACTTGGAGCCAGGTGTAAATCTGAGGTTGTTTGACTGTGGAGGGAGCAGGACACTTTGCCATACACACAGCAGGGGATCAGCTGACGTTACCGAACCCCACTTACACATGAGCGAGTGTTTTGTCTGTGCGGACAGCACTTCTGAGCACCAACTGGCGGTGTCGGAGCCCAGGGAAAATCAGGTAGTAGGCCGAGGCCTACTTGGTGGCAGTTTGCGATTGTTTCTAGACTACTTCTAACTGTCAACGTACTCCAATTAGGCCTCTGTCTTCACTCTGTTTCGAGTATTTCCTCTGGCTTCCAACCACACCAGTTGCTGCTCTGAAATGCCGTCTGCACAACCCACACTTGTTCCTGTGTTACTGGGGTTCTGTAACAGCAGCTTCTCCCTAGAGGTGAGTCAGGCAATGTCTCCTGCTCTGTCCACATTTCCACTACAAGTAGTGGGAATGTAGACAAAGCAGGAGACATTGCCGTGCTCAACTCTGGAGATGAGCAGATGTTACAGGACCCAGGTACCACAGGAACAAGTGTGGATTGTGCAGACGGCACTTGAGAGCAGAAACAGGCGGTGTTGTAGGCCGGAGGAAATACTCAAAACAGAGTGGAGACAGAGGGCAATTCAGAGAACATATTAAATCAGAGGTAGTCAGAAGTTGTAGGCAGCAGGAGACTTTGCCGTACACACAGCAGGGGATCAGCTGACGTTACCGAACCCCACTTACACATGAGCGAGTGTTTTGTCTGTGCGGACAGCACTTCTGAGCACCAACTGGCGGTGTCGGAGCCCAGGGAAAATCAGGTAGTAGGCCGAGGCCTACTTGGAGCCAGGTGTAAATCTGAGGTTGTTTGACTGTGGAGTGAGCAGGACACTTTGCCATACACACAGCAGGGGATCAGCTGACATTACCGAACCCCACTTACACATGAGCGAGTGTTTTGTCTGTGTGGACAGCACTTCTGAGCAACAACGGGCGTAGCTGTAGCCCAGGAAATAAAGTTCAGGTCATAGAAACATGAGCACAACAGGAGACCTGGATCCTGTTGCCAGCCAATTATTTATTCTGGAAGAGGACTGGCAAATTCAGGTGAGATCCAGGCCTTGTTCATTTTCACAAAAGTAAGCCGGTCAACATTATCGGCGGATAGTCGCGTGCGACGGTCTGTTACCACACCACCTGCAGCACTAAAGACACGTTCCGATAATACACTGGCAGCAGGGCAAGCCAGCACCTCCAATGCATACTGGCTAAGCTCTGGCCATGTATCCAGCTTAGAGACCCAATACTTGAACGGGGAAGAGCCGTCTGGGAGAACACTAACAGGGCACGACAAGTAGTCTGTCACCATCTGACGGAAACGTTGCCTCCTGCTGACTGGAGCCGTCTGTGATGGTGTAGCCGTTTGTGGCGGTCCCACAAAACTTTTCCACATTTGGGCCATACTGGCCTTGCCTTGTCCTGCGGCACTGCCTCTGCTACCTCTGTGCAGAGCTTCCTCCACTGCCTCTAACCACATGGCTGCTTTGAAAAGCACTACCAGCAACACTTGTGGGGGGAATGGAGAACATGATGGCCTGCACAAGTGTTTCTTGGTACTCCCGCATTTTTCGCTCCCGGTTCAACTGTGGTATGAGGCTTTGTAAGTTGTCCCGGTAGCGAGGATCTAGGAGGGTGTACACCCAATAATCAGCCGTGTGGAGAATGTTGGCGATGCGGCGGTCATTTAACAAGCACTGCAGCATGAAATCAACCATGTGCTGCAGACTGCCAACTGGACCGGAAACGCTGTCCCCAGCTTGAGGCAGCATTTCTGCCTGCTCAGCATCACCCCACCCTCGCTGTACACACTGACTACTAGAGCCTTGTGTACCTCCCTCCTCTGGAGAGATGTGTTCCTCCTCCTCCATTGACTCCTCGTCATCCTCCTCACTAAGTGTCCCCTGCCTGGGCCTTTGTGTGGAAGCACGTTGCGCAGACTTGCCAGAAGCAGATGGCTCATCCTCGACCTCTTCAAAAACCTCCTCACTTAGTGCTTGTAAGGTTTTTTGAAGCAGACAGATGAGGGGGACAGTCATGCTGATTAGTGCATCATCTGCACTGGCCATCCGCGTGGAGTCATCGAAGGCACGCAAAACTTGGCAGATGTCCCTCATAGTGGCCCCCTCAGTGGTGGTGAAGTGTGTCCGGCGCACAGTGCGACTTGTTTGCGCCTGATGCAGCTGGTACTCCATTACTGCTGCCTGCTGCTCACACAACCGCTCCAACATATGTAACGTTGAATTCCACCTGGTGGGGAGGTCACATATGATGCGATGTTCTGGCAGGCGGAATCGGCGTTGCAGAGATGCAATGCGCGATCTTGCCATGCTGGAACGCTGCAAGTGAGCACACTCTAGGCGAACCTTGTGCAGCAGTGCATCAAGATCCGGATAGTCCCTCAGAAAGCTCTGCACGACCAAATTGAACATGTGTGCCAGACATGGTATGTGAGTGAGGTTGCCTAGGCCCAGAGCTGCCACTAGATTTCGGCCATTGTCACTCACCACCAAACCTGGCTGGAGATTCGCTGGCACAAACCGCACATCGCTCTCCTGCTTGATGGCATTCCAGAGCTCCTGTGCTGTGTGGCTCCGATTCCCCAAAGAAATTAATTTAAGGACGGCCTGTTGACGTTTGGCCACACCTGTGCTCATATCTGGCCTAACAGGCTCACGCAGTGCTGATTCCGAGGAACTAAAGTAGGAGGAGGACTCAATATGTGCAGACTGCATTCCTGCAGTCCTTGTAGGTGGCAGAATACGTACAGAGCCACTCTCCAGATCTGTACCCGGCTCCACAACATTGACCCAATGGGCAGTGAGGGAAAGGTATCGTCCCTGTCCATGGCTACTGGTCCACGCATCGGTGGTCAGGTGGACCTTGCTACTGATGGCATTTAGTAGCGCATTTTTAATTTTTCCCTCCACATGCTTTTGCAGGGCAGGGACAGCTTGCCTGCTGAAATAAAAGTGGCTGGGCACATTGTATTGTGGAACTGCCAATGACATAAAGTTCCGGAAGGTGTCAGTCTCCACCAGCCTGAATGACAGCATCTCAAGGGCCAGTAGTTTGGCAATGCCGGCATTCGGAGCCAGTGCTCGGGGATGGTTTGCCGAGTATGGCCGCTTTTTCTCCCATGCCTGTGCTACCGATTGCTGGTGAGTGGCCTGGGAGTGTGCTGATGACTGCGAACGTGGTTCAGTGGGTGGAATTTCACTGGGTCTCTGGACAACAGTGGCAGTGGTTCTTCCATGGCGTTCCAGTGAGGAAGCCGAACCAGCTGTGTGTGAGCTGGAGGAAGAGGCCCCAACACGAGCTGAAGAGGTGGTAGGTGCTGCTGAAGGTTGGCCTACATCTTCAGTGTGTCTGTGTAACTCCACCTCGTGCTTGGTACGCACATGTTTCCACATATTTATGGTATTGAGGTTGGTCACATTTTTCCCTCGTTTCACTTTCTGATGACACAGCTTGCATTTGACAAAGCAAATGTCATCTGCAACTGTGTCAAAAAAAGACCACGCACTGCAAGTCCTGGGAGCGCCCGTTTTGTGTTTTGGAAGAGGATTGCTCCTCACGGGTGCCAAAGTGGAGGCTACAGGCAACCAAGTCTGCCCCCGCCCTCTCCCTCCTCTTTTGGCCGTTCGGGGAATCTCTTCCTCAGAGCTGCTCCCACCACCTTCCTGTGGCTGACGCCATGATGGGTCAAGGACCTCATCATCTCCACTCCCCTCTTCAAGCACCGGCTGGTCCTGGGTTGTCTCGCCAGCACCGTACGCACCAGAAATTGGCAACTGAGTCTCATCATCATCAGATGAGCACTGAGGTGTGCTGACAATAGGCACTGGCCCACCCGCCTCTTCAGATTCAAAGGGACAAAGCAGTTGCGCATCACTGCATACTCCCTCTTCTTCACGCTCTAGAATGCTGCTTGGCTGGCCACCTCTTTCCAAGCCAACAGATTCTGAGAACAGAAGTAAAGATTGAGATGGCTCCTGTCCAGGGCTCTCAGACTGCCTGGGCCATTTGGCAGGTGGTAAAGAGACAGATGGTTGCTCTTCAGTGCTCTGGCCTTGGGAGGATGCGGAAGTCATTGAAGTGGATGCGTTAGCTGCCATCCATCCGACAACGGCTTCAATTTGTTCGTCACGCAGCAGTGGGGTACGGCGAGGTCCTACAAAGCTGCACATGAAGGACTGTTGCCTGGTAAAAGTGGGGGATGCCGGGTCACTGGTGGCCGCAGCTGACACCGAATCCCCACTTCCTCTCCCTGCTGAATCCCCCCGTCCTCTCCCTGCTGAAACTCCATGGCCACGACCACGTGCCTTACTCCCTGCCTTCTTCATCTTGGTAGACTGATAAAGATAGGCAGAAAAGTAAAAAAGGGGTGGCTTAGTGTTCTTATTCCTGAACACCTGCTAACCAGTATAAGAAACACTAATTTGGCTAAGAGTGTGTGTACTACACTTTAATATGATCTAATGTGGCCTAGACAACTGTAAAGTGGAGTGTTTGGTGAACTTTATTTCCTTTTTTTTGGGGGGGAAAGGAAAGGATGTGACCAAAGTTTGAAAGCTATAGTATCACAAACTTTTTCGAGCGATTACAATGCAGGAAGCTAACCTACAATGCAATTGATGAGGCTCCAAAAAATAGGGTGATACTAGCCTGGCTGGCCCTGAAGGGCACAAGTCAGCAAAAAGGCTCCTCTATCTAATCCTATATAGTGTTTGCAACCAACCAATGACAATGGATGCGGTTGGAAGCACACTAATATAGGAGCAAAAATCTGGCTAAATTAGCTGCAAAAAAAGGAATGTGTATGAGGCAGTGACGCACGCTGAGCGGACTACAGCCAGCGGTGGCTGTAGAACACACTGCAATGTGAGCTGCACTCACCACAGAGAGACCTATCAGACAGCCAGAAACAGTGCAGAGAAATGGGCTATAGCACTGAAAGGCTGCTGAAAGGCTCCGCTGTCCACTCCTTTATGTTTGCAACCAACGTATATGGATACGTATGGAAGCACACTATACAGGAGAAAAAAAAGCAGCAATAAAAGAAAAATGTGTATGAGGCAGAGACACACGCTGGGCGGCCTACAAGCAGACGTGCCTGCAGGACACACTACACAGCGTGGGTCTGCACTCACACAGCCCTTGCAGACAGCTGTGAAAACAGCGCTGCTAGGGAAAAGCAAGCTACAGTGGTGGTTTATGTAGCCTGGGTTAAGCACTATATGTTTTGTGGAATCGCTATTTCGCTATGTCCCTCACAGTCTTCAACAGCAGCCTGTCCCTAACTGAATTCACAGCAGAGTGACCAGAAATGGTGGCTGCAGCGCTTTTTATAGTGCATCATGACATCATTTCAGCAGCCAATCACAGCCATGCCAGTAGTTAACAAGCCTACATGCCTAACAGGATATGCCCACACTTCTGAGGATCCCCATTGGCTGAATCAAATCGAGCGGGCTCCTAGCATTATGGGAACTTCCGATTCCGGTATTCGATATGAAAAAAGTATCGGAACTAAGTATCGGAATTCCGATACAGCTAATATCGGCCGATACCTGATACTTGCGGTATCGGAATGCTCAACACTAGTAATGAGAGGGACAATTTTAATTACGCATTATGCAATTGCCAAATTTGCATTGTAATATTGATGGTTGCTTTAACTAAGATATCATTTTGTTGCAATTTGTCAGAAAGATATCATTATTTTAATTCCTCCTCACATATGTAGGTTCAATATGTCACTATAACAGCATGGTAGCAATGTGCTACTAAGTACAGGCTCTCTCTAACCTCACAACTGATATAGACAGACTACAGACTTGTAGTAAATGACTTTGTATCAATTTTCAGCATGTCTAGCCATCTGTTAAAATTAATTGAGTTGGAAGCCTATTGGTCTTAACGAGTGCTGCTAGATCCCTATGATGTGACCCTTTGATTGTAAAACAAGACTGACATATGAGAAATTGCTATTATCAGATTGTGTCCTTAATATGTCTTTATCTCTATTATAAGAATAACAGCTAATATGGGATTGTTACTCACCTTTCCTGGATCCAGCGTCAAATCTCAGTTCTCTCTCTGAAGTCATAACCTCTAACTGCTCCATGACAACCCGACGCGTCCCTGTGGTGTCTTTCATCCAGGCCATTTAGCTTGACTCAGGTTTGAAACACTGCTTGAGAATTCAGGTAGTTGGTGTCCAACAGTATTGATGCTGATCACCGCTCTATTCAGTGCTTCCTGGCACACTCAGCCTTACTGACAGAGTTTAACTCCTGGTATCTTCAGCTTTCCTGTAGCAATGTAACAATTGTCATCTTTAGCTCTGCTAAACTGCCGAAAATGAGTGTGTCATCAGAGAAACATCTGATGATGAGCTCTTATAGTCACATTACCATGGCGGGTAATTACAGGCTGCAGTGATGCTGTGACTTCCAAATGGAGCAAATACAGCTATTGAGTCAGACTTGTAGAGCGGCCAGCATTAGATCTGCAGTGGTCCTGAAAGGTCAATATGCCTTCATTTGTTATATTCCAGCAATCCATATAAAAAATATTTTACTGTAGGACAAACAGCTAAACTACGGGACGAGACAAAAAATAATTCTGGAAAAAAATCCCAACCCAGTAGTTAAACTGTTCTCATAAAACACATTTAAGTATATTTTTCCCAATTGACTAAGACTGGCTTTTAGGGCATATGCAGCTAGAGTAAGTTGTGCCTATCTCATTAAGAGGTAAATGTCATCATATGAACTCAGGTCATCTTACAGTGGCATGTGACTCCATGCATCTGGATTAACATTTCTAGCATACGATAAGCCCCAAATGTTCATGAATTTTTTAAGCAGACTTTGCTGCAACTTGCCCCATTTCGGCTCCTTCCCTCCTCCACATCGGCAGAACTGGATGAAACTGGCCAAAGTTACATCATTTCTGCACACCTTCAAGTTTACGACATTTGAAAGTGTTTGACAACATAAATACCTTAATGAATCGGTGCTAAGGTCTTTCATGATGACATGCTATGTTTATGTACAGGTATATTACAAAGAATAAGAATATTCCTAAATCATATCACCTACTCCACCTGAACATACCAAATGTTGCACGCTGTTAATAAAGTTAAGTTTCATCCTTAAATGCATGTGCAATTGATTATTCATGCAAAGCTTGATAATAACATTTCTAAATGACATTTGTACTATCGAGTTACATTTCTGCTAGCAATTATGTTGTTTCTTTGACCTCCTAATTTCAAGGGATTATACATAATATAGTCTGTAAAAAGGACAATGTTTTACATAACTCTGTTTTCATTACTTTCCAGATTCAATAACACATTTACTCCTCTACAATAATTGTAAACCACAAATCGCACTGTATAACGTAATACATCAAACAAGCAAATTCTGTAGTTTCTTGCCAAAGCAAAATCTAATTTAGAAGGGATGAGATTGTATTCCCATCATGTAAATCACGTGACTCAGAGGGATAAAAGGAATAAAAGATTTTCACCCACTAAGACAGCAAAAAATACATAATCTCAGGCTGTTTTTAGTTTTCTAATACTGTTTCCTGTTGTGCTGATACAATAGTTTGTTTTTTACTTAAAAGATCATTTTAACTGAAGGTGAAAATACATTAACGTTTGTAGGCAATACTGAAAATTGCCGATAAAATTGAACTAATCTTCTTACAAGGACAACAAAGGTAACGTCACAAACCATGCATTGTTGTTACTGTGCAAAGTGAATATAATCTTTCATATGTATATGAATGTTCAGGCCAGACAAGCAGAAGGGTTCTAGCAATCGTATTAGTCTTGTGGGGACCTCTGCATGAGAGACTCACAGACAAACAAATCTGTAAATCCTGCAGCATTACACCTTCATCCTTCTAAACATTACAGATTACGCATCAAATTCAATTCATTTGGTGGTTGTGATAAAGAACCTGCACTGACATGGGAATCAATTGCTTTCCAAATGAAATTTCTTTTGTAAAACCATCGAATTGCAGTTTTAACAAAAAAATACATTTTATATACGAGTCACATTTAAAAAAGCAGAAACTTTCTAAATGCCGATGTTGAAGATTAGAGGAACATGGCTACTTTCTTATTAAAACCGCATCATACCTGTCCATGGGTTGCGTTTGCTATTACAGCTCAACTCCAACCCCTCAACATCCAATGACGGACAGAGTTTGGTGTGGACTTCGATGCTGGCTGTTTGGTGCGGGCTTTGGTGATAAGCACACACCTTTTCCGGCACATGACAGCTGATCTGATCAGCTGACATGTGCCCGGAACAGCCGCAGGTGGAATCGCGATTCACCTGCGGCTGTTAACATGATAAATGTCTCTGTAAAACTCTGACAGCAGCATTTAACATGCAAGCACAGGAAGGCCGTCATTACCTCCTCCCATCGGAGTCTGTGTCACATGAGCGCAGGCTGCTGATAGGTTGGCATGACAACCCGGGTTCAAAAAGAGACCCATGTGGTTGTGATAGCCAGATAGCTATGAGCACCGCCCAGCGGTCGGCACTCATAGCAAGTGAACATATCTGCTGTATGTAGCACAAGTGATCAGATGATTGCATCTTCTAGTCTCCCATGGAGACTACTGAAGCAAGTAAAAAGTAAAAAAAAAGTTTTTGAAAATATAAAAGTTCAAATCACCCCCCTTTCGCTCCATTCAAAATAAAACCATAAAAAATCAAATATACACGTATTTGGTATCGCCATATTGAGAATCGCCAGATCTATCTGTTAGGAACGGCGGAACGCACTAGATAATAAATAATAAAGTGTGTTCGCCGCTTGGGGTCCACCGTGCAGAAGGTTTTAACACTGCTGCTGAATAGTGGCAGACGTGCTATATGGCGGTATAACGCGCACGAGTTAAACGCCACCCGTTGTGCGCTGAGCGGACTCTATTAGCTCACAGAGGCAGTGTAACATAAACATAAACGCCGAGCCTGTTAGACTCACAGGTCTCAGCAAAATTGCACTCGCGGTATCCGGTCACAGGACACGGGCCCAAGGCTGAGGTCGGTGTCCGTCTAGACCTACCGTGCATGCTGCGTCACTACCGCGGACGCCGGAAAGTGCTGCTGACTGCAGCGCAGCGGCAAACACAGCTGCTATACGATAGTGCTGTGAGACGTGACACAATCGGACGATAGTGTAGTGGTGCGGTGTGCGCAGTGGCCTATGGCTTGCCACTGACTGGCGCTGACTCTTTCTCTAGTTCCCTATCCACATGCGTAATATCAGAGGGAGGGGAATCATAATAAGTCAGTCACCAGAATCATACATCCATCACCATTCACACATCTAGCAAGAAAAGTTTATACTAGTGCATGGCCGAGCGGCCATGCTGGCCTTTTATAGCCGTGCGCTGCCAGGACCTTCCAGATCTCTGAGAGGGACCAATCAGAGATCATCTTGTCGCTGGTGAATGGGCTCACATCTTTTGGCCAAATTTTGTGCTAAGTATCTCATATGTTTTTCTAGATTACAAAAGCCATTATGCTATTCATATTTCACTTATTCCATATTTGATATGCCTTACAAAAAGCCATTATGAAATGTATTACTAAAGCCATTTTGCTATTCGTATTTCATATTTGGTGTGCTACCATTTTCTAATTTAATATGTAAGTTGCCTTTTGGTATGCACCTATTCAGACTAGTTCTAGATGTGCCGTCAGTTTTTTCTATTACTTTTATACTAGTTTTCTGACTGAGCACTCTGCCCTTCATCAAGTGGTGATTTTAATTGCATTCAATCACATGTTTGGTTCCTATCGTCCTATATATACAGGCTTTATCATGTTACCAGCCAGAGGTCAGTTCACACCAGGCAGTCAGTATAGGGACCCATTCAATCTGAGATCACCTTGTCGCTGGTGAATGGGCTCACATCTTTTGGCCAAATTTTGTGCTAAGTATCTCATATGTTTTTCTAGATTACAAAAGCCATTATGCTATTCATATTTCAATTATTTCATATTTGATATGCCTTACAAAAAGCCATTATGAAATGTATTACTAAAGCCATTTTGCTATTCGTATTTCATATTTGGTGTGCCACCATTTTCTAATTTAATATCTTACAAGTTGAAGCTTCCCGCCTCGCTCCGTATCCCCAATTCATTCCATGTCTTTCTTCTGAAACCAGTGATTCTCAATCAATTCCATGCCTCTACCACTCGTTCTCCTCGGCCTATTTCCGCTGATGATGTCTTTGAGGTTAAAGACATTCTCGCCATGAAAAGGCTTAGAGGGAGAACCTGTTTCCTGGTGGATTGGAAAGGTTTTGGTCCAGAGGAGAGATCTTGGGAGCCTCGGGAGAACATCCAGGCTCCTTGGATTTTGGCACGATTTCTTTCCAGTCTGGGGAAGAGGGCGCATAAGGAGGGGGGTACTGTCACGCCGCTGCCTGCTCCGCCTGCCCCGCAGCCGCACGTGCCCACGCCCCATCATACTCACCGGGCCCGGCGCAGTCCCGTCTGCTCTTCTTCCCCTGCACCCGCTCCTGTCTCGGCTTCCTGTCAGGCGCGTGCATGCGACCGGCCCCACCGCGCTCGCACACACCCCTCTCTGTGAGACCGGCCTCTCTTCCCGGCTCAATATAGGTCCTGACCTGGAAGCACCTCTGCACCTGCCCTTACCAGGCTGCCTCTTCCTCCCTGGCGTTGCCTGATCGTCACTCGTGTTTAGCTAAGTGACCTTGGCCCCTTGTCTGCCTGCCTTCCCAGTTCCTGCTGCGTTACTCCGCTTCCTATCTCGGTCATCCTACAGTATTTAACCTGCTCCTTTGTGTCGCTCCTGCCGTGCCTGCCTGAATCTTCCTGTCCACATCCCTGTGTTCCAGTCCTGCTAGCCTGTGTCTCCGTCCCCTCCGTCTACAATGGTTCCGGTCCTGCATATCCGTCCGCCTGCCTCTCTCATCTCCTGCTGTGTCTCCTCTGTCCTCCTCGGGTATCGGCTGCTGCGGTGAGTAGTTTCCCCTGGGCCTGTCCCTAACACTCCCTGTATAGGGGGTGGTCCACCTGGCCCGCTCGCCCAGGGGAGGTTCGCTTACCGCGGTCCAGTGGGTTCACCCTTGGGAACCATCACAGCTAAGTTCCAAAATTGGCGCATCTTAGAGATGTGCCATTTCTGGGGTGGCTGAGAGCTGATGTTTTAAGCCTAGGGGCCAGTATCCATGGTCCCTTCCAAGGCTTTCAATATCAGCCAGCAGCTGTCAGCACAACCTTTGCTGGTTGTTCATTACAGGGGAACCCTACGTCATTTTTGTAGGATGCCTCATTTTAATAGTGTCAGGAACACTGCACTTGCTAACTGAGCCAGTGCGCGTGTCCTGAGTAAAACAAACTGTGCCCAAAGATGCCTATGGAGCAGTGAAGATGCGTGCTTCAAACCAACAGGACCTGAAGCACATGACTGCTGGGGGTGTGGAGAGCTAGGAGCTGAAGGAAAAGTCCTAGAAGGGTAACTAAGGGACATAAACAGTGTCCATTACACAGCCCTCTGAGGAAGCCCTTAGAGCGAAACATGTCGCATGGGTAAGGAATCTTCTATGGCATTCATACCAGTGGTGTGATCCTCAGTACAGGTGTAATGGATTTGGATATATGGGTGACTAAGCCAGATAGATGTATGTACCCCCATTTTTGAGCTCTCATCCCTGATCTACTGATTATAGGCAAGGGAAATACTAATATACATTTGTAAGGTGACTGGGCATTTTACCATTACTGTGCCCAACTAGGATCTAGAGTTAATTTTTATATCTGTGTATCCTATCCTTATACTAAATCCTATTCCGATAGTGACCTTTTCTCCACATGGTATTAGTTGCTATTGACTATGTGTTGGGTATTCCTGCCATTGGATCTACCACCTTATATATACTCATTTTCTATATTTGTGTGTTTTTTAAGGAATCTATTTATGAAGAATAATAAAAAATATTTTTCCACAAAGACACCTCTTTTTTGTGTGATTTATAATAGAGTAAAATTTTGATACGTCCTTTCTTTTTGGGCATTTTGAACTCATTGTTCTCTGTAGGTTTTGATTGATTTATTGAGTTGTCTAAATTACCTATTTGCATATTTATGTATTGATCAATTAAAGGTATGATAATCTTTGCTGAAGTTTAAAAACAGTTTGTAGCATCTAGTGTGTTATAGAAGCCTGATTCATAGACCACAAATAATTCTTCTGTTATTAACATCATACAGTAGGGAACCTAACTTTAAAATAGTTTGTAGCATCTAGTATGTTATAGAGGCCTGATGCCTAGGCCGCAAAAAAATCTTTTATTAATGTCACACAGTAAGGGACCTGACTTTAAAAATAGTTTGTAGCATCTAGTGTGTTGTAGAGGCTTGATCCATTGACCTCAAAAAGTCTTCTGTTATTAACCTCATACAGTAAGGGACCTGGCTGTAAAATAATTTGTAGCCTCTAGTGTGTTATAGAGGCCTGATCCATAGGTCACAAAAAAGTCTTCTGTTATTATTGGCATACAGTAAGGGGCCTGACATTAAAAAGTTTGTAGAATCAAGTGTCTTACAGAGGCCTGATCCATAGGCCACAAAAAATCTTTTGTTATTAACGTCATACAGTAAGGGACCTGACTTTAAAATAGTTTGTAGCATCTAGTGTGTTATAGAGATACATTGGCCATAAAAAAATCTTCTGTTCCTAGTGTCATGCAGTATTGGACCTGACTTTCAAATTGTTTGTAGCATAACTTTTTTGTCATATAGGTCTCATCCACACAATTCTTTTTTCTGTGACTAACATGATACAGCAAGCCATATTTCAACATTAAATTTACTGTTGCTGAAATTCAGCTGTTTGCAGAGATGGTGCAGAGTTTAAAATCTAATTTTTTGTTGCTAATACTGTGCTCCTACTACACTATCTCAGCAACATGCCTGGGAAAAAGCGAGGCCATGGTGGAAGGGAAATTAGGCTTGGTGTTCAATTTTTACATGGGGTAGGTGGTAATGTTTGTGAAAGCACTAGTGAAGCAACATCACGTCTTATGCAAAGACAACTGACAACTTATGTTACTGGTCAGGCTATACCACTACCTTTGTTTGGCAGATGTACAGCGGTACGCCTTGCTGATGATGCCCAGAAAGAGCATGTATTCGAGTGGATGGTAAGTACAGCTTCAAGTGGCCTCTCCTCCTCTTCCTCCACCTCAACATCACACCCAGTACAGTCCACAGAGGTGGTACCAAAATTCCCCCTGCTTCCCCCCGCATCCCAACTGTTCAACTGACTGTACAGAACCACAGATGGGTGAGTCTGAAGAGCTGTTCACACATTCTATGCCATGTTCATCAGAAGTGTATTCAAAAGCTTCACAGAGTCAAGAGGAGAAATCGTAGTATGGTCTGAACAGCATCCTGACCCTCGTTATTAGATGTTAACCCCTGGGGAGAGGTGATCCTGATGAGACTCAGATATCTGAGGCTCACACAGACTGTACTGTGCTGTCAGGGCAATAAGAGGAGGAGGGTGACTCCAATGGTGAGGAATGAGATAACACAGAGGATGATGATGATGAGGTGTTAGATCCCAGGCCGGATCCTGATGAGACTCAGATATCTGAGGCTCACACAGACTGTACTGTGCTGTCAGGGCAATAAGAGGAGGAGGGTGACTCCAATGGTGAGGAATGAGATAACACAGAGGATGATGATGATGAGGTGTTAGATCCCAGTTGGTGTGAATATAGAGGCACACAGCAGAGTGTACGCAGTACGTCTCAGACACGTCGTGATGCAGCCACGATGAGTGATGCATAGTGTTGAGCGATACCTTCCGATATCGGGAAATATCGGATCGGATTGGATCGGACCGATACCCCAAAAATATCGGGTATTGCCGATTCGGATACCGGAAACCCATGCAAGTCAAAGGGGCACAAATATCAGAATGAAAATAAACCCTTTCTTTCCTTGCACATCCAGTTCGGGAGGGTGAAGAGTGTGGGCGGCGCGTGGGCGGAGACTGTGCGTGTGTGTGTGTGCAGGCGGGGTCTGTACGGGCCTCTCGGGGGTCTGTGCGAGCTGCTGGGGGTCTGTGTGGGCTGCTGGGGGTCTGTGCGGGAATGCTGGGGGTCTGTACAGGCCTGCCGGGGGTCTGTGCGGGCCTGCCAGGGACCTGTGCGGTCTGTCGAGGGTCTGTGCGGGCCTGCCGGGGGACTGTACGGGCCTGCCGGGGGGTCTGTGCGAGCTACCGGGGGTCTGTGCAGGCCTGCCTGGGGTCTGTGCGGGCCTGCCGGGGGTTGTGTGTGTGTGCAGGCATCGTCCGATGGGACTACAAGTCCCATCGAGTTATGCCTGCTACAATGACAGTGATTGACACATTAGCGAATGATGGGACAGTAGTAGTCCCATCATCCGACCAGCAGACCTCAACAACCAACAGCCGCCCCATCAAAAGCATCTCCTGCTCCTTTTTCCTCCTCTGATTTTGTACCAACTATTGAGACGCAGGTCTTCGACCGCAGAACCTCGGGTTCTTTTCCCGCTCCAGTCATGCTGACTTAGAGGCTGCCTTCAGCTGTAATGGAAGCGGACATGCCTGCTGTTTTTGACCGATTTCAGAGAATGAACACACCACAAGTTTCTCAATCCACAGTAACATCTCCGCCTGCACCTCTCTCATGGTCCAGCAGTTTGTCCGGTTTACTGTACTCCGGCCTCTCTCAGCACTGCAGCCAGCGCACGATTCCGCAGTTGTGGTCATATAAAAGATTGTTTACTCCTACGCATGACAAAGCTAAGGGCCCGTCACACACAGCGAGATTACTAGCGAGATCGCTGATTTTGTGATGCATCAGCGATCTCTCCAGCGATATTGCTGTGTGTGACAGGGCTCAGCGACCGCCCCCCCCCCTGCCGGGTATCGCTGATCGTGCAGTATCGTCCTGGGCCGATTTTTGATAGTTGGTCTCCCGCTTGCCAGCTGCGTGTGGCAGCGAGAGATCAGCGATGCTGGATGCTAGTATCCAACGTAAACATTGGGTAACTAAGAGTTACATGGTATCTATGGTAAACAGCGGGTATCCAAGAGCCGCGCGGCTCTTAGTTACCCGATGTTTACGTTGGATACCAGCGTGCACGCTGGTATCTACGGTAAACAGCGGGTATCCAAGAGCTGCGCGGCTCTTAGATACCCACTGTTTACATTGGAATCCAGCTTGCTCACTGGTACTGAACGCTGGAGGGGCTGTCTATGTGACAGCTCAACAGCGATCAGCCAAACGATGTCCCAGCGATCCAATCCATGTCGGATCGTTGGTGGGATCGCTGGGACATCGTTATGTGTAACGGGGCCTTAAGAGGTTGAACTCCACCATCTCCAATTTGTTGGCTATGGAAATGTTGCCTTTCCGCCTGGTAGATACAGACAGTTTCCGAAAGCTGATGGCTGTTGCAGTCCCCCAGTACCAATTACCCAGTCACCATTAGTTTTCTAAGAAAGATGCCGCAGACAGCATCACCTGTTCCTTGACAAAATCTCTGTCTGCCAGAGTGCATTTCACCACAGACACTTGGACAAGTAAGCATGGCCAAGTGCATTACATCTCGCTGACTAGGCACTGGGTGACTCTCGTGGCTGTGGAGACAGGTGCTGCTCCACAAGTGTTGAAATCCCCAAGTCTTGCAGGACAAACCTCTACATTTAACACTTCCTCCACTGCTTCTGCCTCCTCTATCTCCTCTAGGGCCTCCATCCGCGCCTTCAACCTTTACCTTAACGAGACATGTGTTCCAACAGTGCAGAGCGAACCCCAACCACCTCTGTACTGCGCATCCAGAGAGCTTTTCCCCAAGAAAGCAGTGAAGCACACAGTTTGCATCACAGCTGCAGACTTCCAACCTCTTCTACGTTAATTCGTCAATGCCAAGACATTAGCAGCAGCAGCAGCAGCAGTGGTGGAAGAAGAAATTTCTGTGAGTCCTTTAACACTTTTTTTAGACCAACTTATGCACCAGTACAACAGAGTTCAAGTCTTACATGTGGTGAACAAATGGAGAGGATGGTGCAGGAGTATCTAGAACTAAATATCAATACCATCAGGGAGGGTTTGGGACCTTTCACATTTTGGTCTTCCAAAATTGATGAGTGGCCTGAGCTCACCTCACACGCCTTGAAGGTTTTATTGTGCCCGGCAGCCAGCGTTCTCTCAGAGCATGTCTTCAGCACTGCTGGTGGTGTCTTGACGGATAAGTGCAACCGGCTGTCCCCTGAAAGTGTAGACCACATAACTTTCATTAAGATAAACAAGTCATGGATCTCCAAGGACTTTTGCACCCCAATCGCAGACTGTTCAGACTAGGTGATATTGCATTTTTGAGTGTGATGCATTAATGTCACATAACTGCACTCTGTCATATCTTTAGTGTGGCTTCTGTGCCTGCTGTGCCTGCTGCTGCTGATTTTAACACAAATTTGTGGAACTGTGCTATTTCTATTTTCGTGACAGTTATTCCACTTTGGTGGTGTCAGGCACGCAGTTGGGTGTGTATCTGCTCCATTGGGTGTAGTGAAAGACCTGTCAGTCCCTATTATACTATTTCTACTGTGGTGAAACTGATGCCACTTTTGTGGTGTCTGCCAATAATTTTTTGGAAATGTGAACACTCCTGATTGGTTCTACTTCATGTGTGTTGCCTGTAGCAGTAGGCATCTGAGACCATCAGGCCTCCACTTCCTTGGAGTCAACTACCCGTGTTACTATCCATAAATTTTTCTGATAGTGGTAGTCTAGAAGACTGATATTTGTGCCACCTGAGTGTGGCTCAGCATGAGAGCAGGTAGAGGTGTTGCATGTGGTATCAGGGCTCCCAGCAAAAGGCTCTACACCGATCCCTCACCCACCTTGTCTTACTGTGACATTCAATTAAAAGCTGTAAATACTGTTCCAGACCCCGATATCTCATTCCTGGCTGATTGCTGCAGTGCCTTGCTAGAATCTGTACTGTGGGTAAATTGAGGCCACTTTCCTGGTGCCTGTCCCTCATTTGATGTATTTTGTCAGCATTTGGGGCCGTTCTAAGGTGTTGTGCATGCACTGGTTTTGCCTCCCATTGACGTGAATGGCGTTTGGTAATGTTCAGAGAATATTCAACTAATTAATTGGGGAATATTGCAAATTCGGTGAATGTAATTCAGACCAAACATTGAAATATTTGCTCATTTCTATTCTTGACCAAGTTTGCACACACTGCTGCAGGAATTTTGGTCCACTTCTCCATGCAGATCTTCTACAAATCTTTCAGGTTTTGGGGCTGTCGCTGGGCAACATTTAATTTCAGTTCATTTTCTATTGGGTTCAAGTCTGAAGTCTGGTTAGGCCACTCTAGGAACTTGAAATACCTTTTACTGAGACATTTCTTAGTTGCCTTGTCTGTGTGTTTCGGGTCATTGTCATGCTGGAAGACCCAGCCAGTACCCATCTTCAATGCTCTAACTAAGGGAAGGAGATTGTTGGCCAAAATCTTGTGATACATGACTCTGTCCATCCTCCCTTCAATATGGTGCAATCGTCCTGTCACCATTGCAGAAAAGCACCCACAAACTCTGATGTTTCCCCCACTATGCTTCACAGTGGAGATGGTGTTCTTGAGATTATACACATCATTCTTGTGCCTCCAAACATGGCGAGTGGAGTTGATACCAAATGTTCTGGTCTAATCTGACCACATAACCTTCTCCCATGCCTCCTCTGGATCATCCAGATGGTCATTTGAAAACTTCAAGCAGGCTGGACATGTGCAGGCATGAGCAAGAGGACCTTGAATGCACTGCAGGATTTTAGTCCATCATGGCTTAAGCGGGAGTCACACATAGCAATCTCGCTAGCGAGATCGCTGCTGAGTCACCACTTTTGTGACATAACAGCGATCTCACCAGCGAGATCGCTGTGTGTGACAGTGATCAGCGAGCAGCCCCCCTTCCGGTATCGCTGATCGTTGCAAGAAACCTCTGGACATATTTTTGATCGCTGGTCTCCCGCTGGCCAGCACGCATCGCTGCGTGTGACAGGCGGGAGACCAGCGATCAGCTGTAAAAAATAGAATTAAAATAAAAAATATAGTTATTCTCACCTTCCGATGTCCCGCGCAGTCTTCCTGCCTCTCTCCACGCTCCGTTCCCAGTGATCCTTTGCACAAATGACCGCGAGACTTCGCGCTCCCGCGAGACCGTGACGTCTCGTGGTCATTCTCGCAAAGGATCACTGGGACCGGAGCGTGGAGAGAGGATGGCTGCGCAGGACGTCGGAAGGTGAGAATAACTATATTTTTTATTTTAATTCTATTTTTTACAGCGATGGCAAGCGATGCCGGGCGCTCGGCATCGCTGTGCTGATCGCTGGTGAAGCTGTCTGTGTGACAGCTCACCAGCGATCACATAGCGACTTACCAGCGATCCTGACACCTTGATATCGGTGTCAGTATCACTGGTAAGTCGCTATGTGTGACTCCAGCTTTAGTATGCAACAGTAATGTTTGAGACTGTGGTCCCAGCTCTCTTCAGGTCATTGACCTGGACTTCCCGTGTACAGTGCCAGCAAAAAAAATCTTTGAACTTGTGCGGCAAAGCAAAGTTTGCATGTAAAATCCGGGTCATAATTTCACTTCTTAAAAGTGCACACAATTAGGGAGATAATCAAAAACTGTCTAGTAGAAAAGTTGGCTTATTTGCTGGTAAGGGTAATATTAGGGTGTCTTGACAAAATACTAATTGTAACAAAATATCCACAACAAAACACTTGAATGTTAACGTTTTGTGGTTTCGTTGAACTTGTAAAAAAATTTTTTTTGTGCACAGTAGTTCTGGGCTGATTCCTGACCTTAATCAGGTTAGGCAATCCCTGCATGTGTTGCAGCTGCCTAGGAGCTTGCGAGATATGAAACCACTGGTATTCAAAAATATTTTTTGAGCACACTGAAGACACTCGGTTAGCACACGAGAATGATTGGATAATGCCTTATCCAAGCATGTTCTCCAATCACTAATCTTTACCCTATAAGACAAGAACTTATATAGAGTCCCAGACCCATTCCTTTTCTAAGAATTGAACAGATTGTTGTTGCCTTCTTGCCAAGCTGCTTGCCTATTTTTCTGTAGCCCATTTCAGCCTTGTGCAAGTCTACAATTTTGACCCTTGTGTCCTTAGACTCTTTGGTCTTGGCCATGGTGGAGTTGTTGGAGTGTGATTGTTTGTGTGGACAGGTGTATATTATACAGGTAATCAGTTCAAACCATACAAGTAATACAGGTAATCAGTGCAGATTAGGAGGGCTTCTTTGGCTGGAGTCACACTGCGCTAAGGCAGTCCGTTTAACGGATTGCATTGCACCGCGGCATAACACGGTGTAACGCAATCCGTTAACGCTGCCATTAACCCCCATTATCTGGCGCATCGCCAACGAATGCCATAATTGGCATGCGCTAACCATGTGCTGTCATTCTGTGACGGACCCTCAGACGTGGGCTGTGGTGTCCGAGGGTCCGTCACCTCTAGTGCAGATGAAGCATCTGCGCTAGCGGTATAGCATAACGCGATCGCTATGCGTTGAATGGACTGCTTTAACGCAGTATGAACCTGGCCTTAAAGAAAAAAAAAACAGGTCTGTGAGAGCCAGAATTGTTGTTGGTTGGTAGCTGATCAAATACATATTTCATGCATTAAAATGCAATTCAATTATTTAAAAATCATACAATGTGATTTTCTGGTTTTTATTTTTAGATTCTGTCTGTCACAGTTGAAGTGTGCCACAATTAAAATTACAGACCTCTCCATTCTTTGTAGGTGGGAAAATTTGTAAATCCGGCAGTGTATCAAATACTTTCCCCCACTGTATGTAAATTCTATGTAAAAAATGTTCTGCTTCATTTCCTCTAGCCTAATTACACTTTATCCCATAGGTTATAAGACAAAGGACAAAGTTTAAGTTCATTTTATTTTTCATGCTCTGCATTTTAAGGTACAGGAAACATAATTAGCTTAGCTGTTTTATAGTCAATGTGTTTGTGACTGTAGATATCACAAATAATTTTATCTTGGGTAATCCATTTACAAATTGATTATCACACAGAGCAAATGAGTTTTTCTACACAACTGAAAGGTATTAGTAATCTTATTGCAGAATTTTAGGATTGCAAACCTTTCTTTAAATGCAGGGGAGAGATTTACCTGGTTCTTACCAGTTTGGTGGAATTAGTTATTAAAGTCATAGTTGATTTGCTGAACGTCCAATAAGCATTGCAAAGTACTTGTACTCAGGGTCAAGCTGGCCATTGGACAAAAGCTAAAAGGGCCTATACAGCTGTCATCGACAATGATTGTATTTTTGTTAATCATCCTATGTTAGTGGATCGACCATCATGCTGTGGGGAAAACTATGGAGATCATCATACTGTGTGGAAGGCCGTGGAGACCACCATACAGTCTGGATTTGTGGGCCATCATGCATGAAGAAGAGCTAAAAAGAGGGCCATCATTTGATGGGCCAAAAGGCAAGACAAAAGTCTGTGAGACTTAACAAAAGTGGAACAGGCATCCTGATGGACCACTTGATCTCACTTACTCAATTCGGTGCTTCCTCATCCACCAGACAGAATTCCTCGATGGTCCCTACCATCAACTATTTTTTTTTTTTAATTTATTTTACTTTCCTTTGACAAGTTAAATTGTCACATCTTGTGTATGACAAAATAAAGATGTTTTGAACTTCATCATCTGCTGGATTCTGTCTATTATTTTCCTGTGCATCTTGACTGCTTCCGTAACCACTGGCCTCAGTAGTTATCGGCATGTGTTTGACCTGTTAATGCTGAGGCCAGATAATGGCTATAGCAGACAATTGAGGAGATAAATGGACAACGGGTCATCCTTTGCATTTTGTAGCAAAGGTCCCTAACTTTAAACTGATTTAAAAAATATATAGAAAATTTTTGAACACAATTATATATACGAAAAAGGGACTGACAGTTTGACTGGCACAACTCGTACTTGACAGGAGGAAATGAGGTTATCAATACTGTTATAAGTGTTATGAGCAGGAATAACCACTTTGCTTCAAAGTTTTTCTTCAAACCAGCAAAAGACACAGATGCACTTTGCACAAGCAACCACTGCTAGGCAAGTCCTTAAGGGCCTGGATATTCCTCACCGCTCCCAAAAGGGAGGGGGCTTTAACAGAACCCTTCCCAGACTTCTATTGCAGGTTATCTGGCATCTGGTGATGGGGATGATGTACAGTCAGGTGCAAGAATAAATCAAAGCTAGTAGTATAAAATCCAAATGAAAACCAAAGGAAAATCTCAGGACAATATCTAATAAAGAAGAATCAATAATGGCCATTAGCAACTACTGAGAAACATCCAGAACCCAACTAGGAAATCACTCACCATACCTCTACACAAAGAAACTGAATAAATAGCACGGAACTGCATTGGAAGCAGGCCTTAAATAGCCAGCCTAAATCTAAAGATAACAATTAAGCCATGCATTCCTCCCTGTCATGTCCAGGGAGCCACTCCCTGCTTACCTGTACAGCATGTTGCACATATTCCCACCATTGGCTTGGAGACCATAGTCCTTTAACTCCTGAGCCGCAAAACAATTGGGAAGCACGGCGTCCCATGTTCCCACATCATTCACCACTTCCGCATACAAGGCACCACAATGTGTAGTTGCACCACCCAAGTGCATTATAGCTCCACCCTCAGCACGGACAGACCGACGGAGCAGTCTGGACACCGGAGGAGTACAGTTGCATCAAAGGCAGGTATTCCTAACAGTACCCAACTGCCTGAGAGAAACCTCCAGATTCTGACCACCCACTTTATTCGGTGATGAATTCTCGGGACCCAGGATCTCTCCTCCAGACTGTACCACTTCTAGTGGACTAATTATTTTACAAACTTCTGAATGTTCTGAGAGTCCCTAATACTCTCTACCTCATACTCTTCGGCATCGTTTACCACATCACAATAGGAGGAGATGGGTAAGCAAACTCTTATGAAACACATTGGGAATACGCATGGAGGTGGGAAGATCAACTCAAAAGGCCACATAATTTATTCTTTCGATTTTGGAGAAGGGTCCAATAAACCCGGGTGCCAGCTTGTGGAAACGCATCCTAATCTTCAGGTTCTTGGTCGACACCCTATCCCCAACCCTAAGCATGAGCCCTTATTAAAAAAGTTGATCAACCTGCCTCTTCATGCTATCCCCTGCATTTCTAAGATGTGGCCAATCATCACCCTAGACCTTACTGAAAAGGTGGAGTGTATCAGAGACTGAAGTGTCAAACACTCCATTTCAAAGCATGATGACCTAGGATGGAAACCTAGATTACAAAAGAAAGGGGATGTACCAAGAGACTCATGGTGCCTATTATTTAAAGTGAATTCAGCCAAGACCAAGTAAGCTCCCCATTCTTGCTGGCTATGGGAGAAAAAATACCTTAAATGTGACTCCAAACACTGGTTGATTTGCTCAGCCTGCGTTAGTCTGCGGGTGGTATGCAGATGAAAGGGACAGCTCTGTCCAGAAGCAATTACAAAATGCTCTCCAAAATCTGGAAGTAAATTGGAAGCCTTGATTGGAGACAATATTCATAGGAACACCATGCAGTCGTACCACTTGAGTGAGAAATGAATCTACCATCTCTTGAGCAATGGGCAGCTTGACAAGGGGAATCAATTGACATTATTTTGAAAAACGGTCAACAATTACTGAATCAGTAGTCATACCCTTGGACCTTGGGAGATCAGTTATGAAATCCATAGATATGTGAGACCAAGGACGTACAGGTAAAGGCAGCGGTAAGAGTTTCCCTGCCTAGCAGTGTAAGGGAATTTGTTTTTGCCACAAATTTAACATGCCTTAACATAGGCCTCCACATCTTTACCCAAGGATGGCCGACAATGCCCTCTGTATAAAAGATGACAGGTACCTTTGATGCCCTGGTGACCTGCAGTGAAATTAATGGAACTCCCTGAGAAGCTCAAACCCCAGGTGCACAGGAACAAAAAACTTGTCATGAGGCGTACAAGATGGAGCCAATCCCTGTGGTTTAACCAACTCACAGGCCAAATTGATTGTGGATACTACAACCCCCTTTGATAAGAATGACCTCAGGACCAATTATCTCAGGCTGGGTCATGCAAAGACTCTGAGAAAGAGCATCTGCTCGTAAGTTCTTGTTTTCAGGGAGGTAAGAAATAAAAAAATTAAATTTAGTAAGCAACGTGGCCCAACATGCCTGCCAAGAAAGTAATCTCTTGGTGTTTTCTAAATAAATAAGGTTCTTATGGTCCATAAGTAAAATAAACGCGTGTTTAGCCACCTCAAAGAAATGTCGCCACTCCTCTAGAGCTACCTTAATGGCAAGGAGTTTTCGGTTGCCAACATCATAGTACAGCTCTGGGGGAGAAAATGTACAAGAGAAAATGGTGCATGGCTTCAAATTAGTTAGGATTGGAGATCCCTAGGAGAGCACGACCCAACCCCTATCTCAGGTGCGTCCACCTCCACCACAAAAGGCTATTAACATCTGGCTGAGCCAGAACATGAGGGGAGAAGTCCTTCTTGGGAGTGTTAAATGCATTCATAGCAGCAGGGTCCCAGTTAGAGATATCTGCCCCATTATGAGTAAGGTCTGTAGGGGGTTTCACCATCTTGGAGAACCCCCTGTAAACCTCCTGTAGTAAATAGCAAAACTCAAGAAACGCTGTTAAGCTTTGAGATTTCATGGTTGGGAATACAGATGAACGAACCTTTTAAGGTTTGGTTCATCTCTGCTCGGTGAATTTTCCAATATTCATCGAACATAACTGAACCCCATTGGATTCAATGGGAGGCAAAACCAAACGCATAGACAACACCTTTGGAGGGTCCCAAAAGCTACAAAAACTGCTCAGATTAGGGGCAGACACCAGGAAAAGTGGCATCAATTGACCCAGAGTACAAATAGTATAATTGCGCAGCATGAATGTGTGGGACAGTGCCAGGGATAGGGCTTGGATGAGCATTTCTAACTTAAACATTTATCAGTAACAGGTATGAGTGACAGATGTAGACCTGGTGCTCTGATAGCCCTGTCAAATTCAGGGAACACACACGAAGAAGACCCAACTTGGAGTCCAAGCATTTCCAAAAATTAGGGGCAGACACCAGGAAAAGTGGCATTAATTGACCCACAGGTGAAAATTTACAATGGCACAGCATGGATGAGTGGGACAGGGCCTGGCCCTACATTTCTAGCTTATGAATTGATCAGTAAGAGGTGGATGAGTGACTGGTGTAGGCCTGGTGCTCTGAGACCCCTTCCATTACAGGCAACGCAACTGGTGGAGACCTAATTTGGAGACTCCACAATTCAAAAAATTATTGGCATACACCACTAAAGTGGCATCAATTTCCTCAGAGTAGAAATAGTATAATGGTGCTCTGAGACACCTGCCATTACAGACAACACACAACAAGGAGACGCAAATAAGTTTCCATTTAACAAAAATTTGGCTTGTCGAAACTCAGGAGGAGGAAAAAGAAGGAGGAATAAGAGGAATATTTGGTGCTTTTTAAAAAAAGGCAAATTGTAAAAGTAACAGAGGTGGACACACCTTTGATTGTTGCGCCATTAGCATCAGCAACAGTGGCAACAGCAAGCACAGAAGCCACAACAAAGGTGTCACAGAGTTCAATAACGCGAGATCAATGCCGCACACTGAAAACTACATCACTGCCTAGTCTGCCTGGTCTGCGACTGGGGTGCAAAAGTCATTGGAGATTCATGAGGAGGTCATTGGAGGGTCATCTTGATGAAAGTTTGGCGGTCTACACTTTCATGGGACAGCCGAATGCGCTTATCCATCAAGACACCACCAGCAGCGCTGAAGACACGTTCTGAGAGAATGCTGGCTACCTGGCATGACAAAACCTCCAAGGAGTGACTGGCTACCTCTGAGGACTGTGCTGTATGTTATGTTATGGTGGAGGGAGAGGAGCAGAGGCCCCTTGATACAGGGCTTGCCATCCACTAGAGCACATGCTCTTTCTGGTCCTCATCTACAAGTCGTAACGTTGTGCGGCTGCCAAAGAAAGGGAGTCGAGTAGCCTGTCCAGTATCAGAAGTAGTCAGTTGTCTTTGGAAAGGATGAAAAGGTTTGTTCAGTAGAGATTTCAGTAACATAACCATCTACCCAACGGTCACTTCGAACACCAAGCCTACTATTCCTTCTACCATGACCTCGCTTTTGCCACTCATGCTGGATGTACCCTTCCCCTCTTTTAACCAGGTTTCACAAGCCTAGGTCCACACCGGTCAGTCACCTGTCACTAAATTAACAATTACTATTTATTTGCTGAGATAGTGTGGCTGGACCACACAATTAGCACAATGTATTTAGATGCTGAAATGTGGACTGGTGGCTGGACCACACAAGTAACACAAACGATTTATATGCTAAAATGTGGATTGGTGGCTGAACCACATAATTATGACAAAGGATTTAAATGGTGAAGTGGCGAATGGTCACTGTACCATGGAATCAGCAGCATGATGGATTTATATGCTGAAGTGGCAACTTGTGGCTGCAACACCGAAGTAGCAATACACATTTATATGCTGGAAGGTCGCCTTTACAAAGGATCCTATCTATCTGATTTATCTGAGAATAAACCACCAAGCTAACTACTTGACTACTTGCAGCAGTAGCAGTAGCAGCACTACGTTGTCACACTCATAAAATGGCACCAAAGCTACATATCTGCTTTTTAAATGGAGAGGGACATGTGACTTTGGCAGCCAGTGACACAAGCCCTTGTGTCTGGACTTTGAGGATGGTTTCTGTGCTCTTATTGGATTCCGTAACCTACACATATTAAGTTAATAGAAAAAAAAAGAATAATAGTGTGCTGCTACTCTTACCTCTCCCCTCATCAAACAAATCCCCACTGCTCATCATACAGCACCACTATGATAGCCAAAATCCTAACAAAAGCATTAGTGGAAACTCAATAATTTTCTGAATTTTGCCAAATTTGAGGAAAATGCTTGGGAATCCAAACACAAATCCAAGGTTCGTGCTGAATTTGAGATTGGCAAACTTTTTCTGAACAAGTTCGCTCATCTCTAGTTGCAACCAGTCAAGCACCACCTTCATCTTCATGAGTCCACTCAAAACCCATGGGGAGAGGATAACCCCCAGGAATCTCAGCTCTTGCACTTCAAATACTCATTTCTCTAGTTTGACATAAGTAATGTTCAAGTAATCTTTTCAGTACTGCGTGCACATGGCACTATGAGTCACAAGGTCATTGGAAAAGATGAGGATATCATCAATGTAAATGATGACACAGAAACCAAGGAGGTCCCGAAAAATATCATTGACCAGCACCTGAAATACAGCTTTAGCATTCTAAATCCAAAAGGGCTTGACTAGATATTCATAGTGGCCTTCTGGTTATTGAAATATGCAAATAAAGTCCGTGGAGCCTCATTTAAGAGTCTCAAACATGGGACTAGCCAGATCTTCCTCCAGGGAAGGACCCAGCCAAGGAGTGGCTCCTTTCGGAAACCACCATTACCACCATGTTAAGTTTCCCTTTAAGTCAATATCCAGCTCTTTACGAGTTTACAGATATGACAAGGGAAATACCAAGGCCAGGTATCCATCCACAGACAGCTGTTTCAGGGTGTTGCCCCTCATCAGTGTGGAGTAGGATTCTGGCTAGGTGGGAGCAATGCCTAGTAGACCAACATCACGAAACAATCACTGATCTCAGGGAGACCAATCAAAGAAAACACTGCGGCAGCCGGCAAAGGCGCTCAATCAGTGAAATCCTAGGTGCATTGCTGCCTGGGAAATACAAATATGCAAGTAAAGTCCGTGGAGCCTCATTTAAGAGTCTCAAACACGGGACTAGCCAGATCTTCCTCCAGGGAAAGACCCAGCCAAGGAGTGGCTCCTTTCGGAAACCACCATTACCACCATATTAAGTGGCCCTTTAAGTCAATATCCAGCTCTTTACGAGTTTACAGATATGACAAGGGAAATACCAAGGCCAGGTATCCATCCACAGACAGCTGTTTCAGGGTGTTGCCCCTCATCAGTGTGGAGTTGGATTCTGGCTAGGTGGGAGCAATGCCTAGTAGACCAACATCACGAAAACAATCACTGACCTCAGGGAGACCAGTCAAAGAAAACACTGCGGCAGCCAGCAAAGGCGCTCAATCAGTGAAATCCTAAGTGCATTGCTCCCTGGGAAATACAAATATGCAAATAAAGTCCATGGAACCTCATTTAAGAGTCTCAAACACGGGACTAGCCAGATCTTCCTCCAGGGAAGGACCCAGCCAAGGAGTGGCTCCTTTAGGAAACCACCATTACCACCTTATTAAGTGGCCCTTTAAGTCAATATCCAGCTCTTTACGAGTTTACAGATATGACAAGGGAAATACCAAGGCCAGGTATCCATCCACAGACAGCTGTTTCAGGGTGTTGCCCCTCATCAGTGTGGAGTAGGATTCTGGCTAGGTGGGAGCAATGCCTAGTAGTTTGAACTGGATTTGTTGGTGAATTGGGAGCCAGTGAAGGGATTTTCAGAGGGGAGAGACAGGGGAGTAGCGAGGAGAGAGGTGGATTAGTTGGGCAGCAGCATTGAGGACAGACTGGAGTGGTGCAAGAGAGTTAGCAGGGAGACCACAGAGGAGGGTGTTGCAGTAATCAAGGCAGGAGATGATGAGGGCATGTACAAGAGTTTTTGTAGATTGAGGGCTGAGGAAGTGACGTATTCTGGAAATATTTTTGAGTTGGAGGCGACAGGAGGTGGCAAGTTTGGATGTGTGGTTTGAAGGACAGGCAGAGTCGAGAGTTATTCCGGGGCAGCGGATTTCAGGTGCCAAGGGAAGAAAGAATCTGTTGCAGTAGGCAGTGGTGGACTGTGTCGAAAGCAGAGGACAGGTCGAGAAGGAGGATGGAGAACTGTCTGTTAGCTTTGGCTGTGAGTAAGTCATTAGTAATTTTGGTCAGGGCAGTTTCAGTGGAGTGGTGGGGGCGGAAGCCAGATTGGAGGATGTCAAGGAGGGAGTTAGATGAGAGGTGGGAGGAAAGGTGAGCATGGACATGCTGTTCAAGGAGTTTGGAAGCAAACGGGAGCAGTGATATGGGATGATAGCTGGGCATAGTAGTTGGGTCAAGGTTTGATTTTTTGAGGATGGGTGTTATGGTGGCATGTTTGAAGGCAGAGGGGAAGGTACCAGACGATAAGGATAGGTTGAAGAGATGGGTTAGGGCTGGAATGATCATGTTAGTGAAGTTGGGGAGCAGGTGGGAAGGGATGGGGTCAAGTGCACATGTGGTGAGGTATGATTTGGAAAGGAGAGGAGTAAGCTCTCCTTCAGTGATGGTGGAGAGGGAGGTTATTTGGGAACGGCAGAGGTCTGGTATGTGGAGTGGTTGGGGTGGTGAAACAGTAAAGGTTTGCCTTGTTTGGTTGATCTTGTTTTTGAAGTAGGTGGCAAAGTCCTCAGCAAAGATGAGGGGAGTTGGAGGTGGCAGTGGTGGGCGGTGGAGAGAGTTAAATGTGCGGAACAGTTGCACCCTAACCACCCATGAGCTATGTGCCTGAATGTCAGCATTTATAAATTACAGATATTTGAGATTCTGCCATTCTGGATGGTGGAGAGAGCCAGTTTAAAAAACTAATGTTGGTGGCTGTCCCACAGTATGTTGTTCCCAGCCACCATTACTTTGCCAGGCGGGCCATCCATGCCCTCAATGCACATGCCATATATAATGCTCATTACACACCATCACTGGCAATGTACATGTTATAACAGATACATGGACCAGTAAAACGGGAAGGGATGTTACATCTCCCTAATTGCCCACTGGATCATTGTAGTGGCAACTAGGACAGAGGCGGAAGTCGTTTCAGCAAATATCCTACTACCACTGAGGATTGAAGGATGTTTCTCAGTACATGTGCCTCCTCCTCCTACTCCGTTTTCTCCACAACCTCCTCATCTGATCACAGTAAGCACTGCACCACCAATTTCAGCACAGCCAGGGATAAATGCCTGCAGGCTGTTCTTCATCTTACTTGTTTGGGGGTCAGATCCCACACCATGCAGGAGCAGTAAACGAGAATCAAACAGCAGACAGAGGAGTCCCTAATACCTGTGAATCTCAAACCTGGCCTGTGGTTTGTGATAACAGGAAAAATCGGGTAGCAGGTCTTGGTTTAACTGGTTTGACTCACATCCCTTGCCTGGTACATGTGCTAAACTTGGTGATGCAGAGTTTCCTGAAGATCTACTGTGGTGCCCCTGAGGGTCCAGTCACCAAAGAGGTACTGCACCTCAACCAGAGGTGTAGTATCCCACCTTTCAGGTAGGATGGAGACACCTGAACTGGCTCTGGCACTACAATACATCCACCATACACTAGGGCAGCAGATACTCTCATCCCTGCTGGCAGTCAAAGGGTGTTAGAAGGTGGGTGGAGCTTGGGTTCAGAGCGGGAGTTAGAAGGGAAGTTAGGACAGTCTTCCCATATGGGAAGAAGGGGAAAGATGTGCATAGGCAGCCTTCCCATAGGGGAAGGTGGGAAGAGATACGATTGTGCAGCAGACCCCTGATCTGAGGGGTTGCTGGAATGGACTGAAGAACTGAAGGAAGCTCCCTGAAGGGGAAAGGGATTTCCCAGAGGCACGGGTGGAGAGTGCTCCCCGTGGGGCTAGTTCCATGCTGATGAATGTCAGGTGGGTGAAAATTCAGGTCACAGAAGGGTCTCGGCCCCTAGTCTAGTGGAGTGGACAACAGGACTTAACTAGCAAGCCGATAGCTGTGGCAACTTTAGGGGCCACAGCCAACTACCACAGTTATCTTCTCCGGAAAGGCAGCCAGATAGGATCAAGGAAACGCCTAGGTCACAGGATCCGCAGCAGCTGGCCTGGGACACTGACTGTGAGGTGCTGAAGGGAAGGAAAGTGGAAAGCATCACTGTGGAGATGGCCAGGGAAGGCACATACTGAAAGGGAGTTCTGGAAAAGGTGTTCTCTATCTGCCTGGAAGTTGGCTGGATCCCTCACCTGGAGGATGTGGCCCTAAACGGGCATCTGTGTGCGCCAGAACAGAGAGTAAAGCCTTGAAACTGCACCTCGCTGTGTCCTTTGAATTTTTGTCTCAACAAGATGCACTGCTGCATGTGGAGAGCTATTCAAACACTGCTGCAACACACAATCAGTCCCAGAGGATCTGCACTGCAGCGCTGGTCCCTTCTAATCAGATCCCACAGGTGGCGTCACGAACACTCAATACAAAATCCCTTTACTTTTCATCCCCTTGTAAATAGACCCCTTTATATTGGATGTCCAGGGCCACGGACAGGGTCACCGCCACTGTGACACTGCCCCTTTAAGAAGTGGCCCGGTACCGAGTATTCCCCACTGCCCTGGAAGGCGCTCCACTACCAAAACATGTCTGATTTGCAGCTGAAAGTGCGTGCAATGTATGCACGCTTTCAGTGGTCTCACCCTGCTGCTGCTTGCTTGTCTGCAGTACAGCATCACTTCACTCATCACCTCATATGTAATATGCCAACAAGGTGAAACTCCACCTTGCGTATTCTGGAGAGACTTTGGAGCAGCAGCAGACAATACTGGAGTTTCAGCTGCAGCACGCACGCACAAGTCGATTGGCAAAAATCACTTCACCACAATGGAGTGGGCCTCCATGCGGACCATGTGTCATGTGGCACTGCTTTGAATATTCCACCAATATGGCCAGTGCTGATGATACCCTCATTAGCATTACTATCCCACTTCTACGCTTCAAAAAACCCTTCAGGCGATGAAGGATGAGGTGGTGGCACAGGAGGAAGTGGAGCATGAGAACCAGACAACATGTACACCTTTATAAGGCATATCATCCACACATGGCTCGGGTGGTGGGTTCCTGTGCTCACAGCAGCCTGGTATGCTAGTCTCCAGCCAAGAGTTAGTCCTGGAAGACGAGGAGGAGGATACTGAGAAACCATGTTTCCCAGGGGGTGGCACTCCAAGCTGCTCACAGGCATCACTTGAGTGTGGCTGGGGGGAATACAGAGGACCCAAATCATACAACTACCACCGAGAACAGCTTGTTGTTCACTTGGGCAGCCTAGCACACATACATGCTGCTGTGCCTACACAACGGCAGCTGAGTTGTCAGTATTATTATCAGTTCTGATTAGTGAGTTGCCACCCTGCTGGATTTCTGCTACAAGCACAAAGTACCATCCTTACTTCCCTCCTTGGACCTGGATCGCAAAAAGAGTGAATGCAAACACTCACTGGTAGAGAATCTACTGATGGATTTCCCACCTGACAGCGGGGGGCTCAATGGAACAACAAGGCAGAGGTGGAAGAAAAAGTCATCAATGCAGCTAGGGCATCGCTAGCACCTTGGAGGGTAGAGTTAGCATGGCCGAAATGTGGAAACCATTCCTCCGCAAGACAGAACATCCAAAACTACTATTTGATACAGTCCATATGAGCAGGAGGTTTCCACAATATGGTAGAAGAGTACCTGCCATTTGTCTCCATTTTATAACTGATGGGTCTGCCCCATTTCATTTTTAGCTCTTCAAATTGGACACATGGCCTGAGCTTGCCCTTTACACCTTTAAGGTGCTGGCCTGCTCTGAGGAAAGTGTTTTGTCAGAATGTGTACTTAGCAAAGCAGGCATCCGCCTGTCCACACCAATGCTCACATTCATTAACATTATCTAACTATGGATCGCAAAGGACTGGTCCGTACATTTGACTGACTAGACAACTACACCCAGCCATGGTTAGACTATTTGTTTAACTTTGGGGCCTCCCTCACAAAAAAAGATGTTGGCTGCCTCCTCCTCCGCCTCTTCCACATCTACATCTACTTCCTCCTTATCCTCCACTTGGACCTCAGCCTCTTGGTTCAAGATAATAGTTTTTTTCTGTTAATTGATATATGAAAATATCAATTAAAAAAGTGTTGGCTACCTCCTACTTCGCCTTTTAAATGTACATCACCACATCCATCTCCACATAGACCTCTGGCTCCTGATTTAAGATTATTTTTTATTTTATTTTAAGCCCGTGCTCTACCCCCATTTGTTGAAGGGTGCAAGAGCCTTCATCCACCCCCTCACAATAGAACCC
This sequence comes from Dendrobates tinctorius, assembly GCF_039654945.1. Taxonomy (NCBI): domain Eukaryota; kingdom Metazoa; phylum Chordata; class Amphibia; order Anura; family Dendrobatidae; genus Dendrobates; species Dendrobates tinctorius. The sequence goes on from NW_027361776.1 coordinate 11,447,313, forward strand.
TTTTAACTAATTTCCCTATCCACATTTGTTTGCAGACTAAGTGTCCTGCTCTTAAGGGCCTGTCACACTAAGCGATATCGCTAGCAATATCGCTATAACGTCACTGCTTTTTGTGACGTTATAGCGATATTGCTAGCGATATCACTATGTCTGATACTTACCTCCGACCGCTCCCCCGCTGGTTAACGCTGATTGCGCGAGAACGTACTGGACCATTTCTCATCGTCTGCTTCCTGCTGGGCTTCCTACTGGGGCGACGAGCGACGCGTGGACACAGGCGGGAGGACGTCAGGATCGCCTCGTCTGACAGGTAAGTAGCGACCCCCGACCCCTGCTATGTCGCTGGTGAGATCTGCCTGTGTGGCAGCTCACTAGCGACCACTTAGCGATGCACCAGCGATCCTGACTGGGTTTTATCGCTGGTCGGGATCGCTGGTGCATCGCTACGTGTGACAGTACCTTTACACTCATTTTGCTTCCTTTTTGCAGGTCCTTACACCCATTACCTCTTGAGGGGAAATTTGAATCAGCACCTGTGAGGTTATTGTTCCCAATTTTCTGAGGCTGAAATTTGTTAAAATCTTATTTAATTGTATCTTTTATACTTCTTCTCTGAGGTTTATTGTGCACCCTGCTCTGTGAGTTAAATCTTAAGGGGCCAAAACAAAAAGTGTGTATAATTGTCTAATCCAGAATTGTACTAAAGGCACTAATAAGTTATAAGTTTATGCTTAGAACATACAACACTGCCCTTCACCTCTCAAAACAAACCTATTTCAACACCCTCATCACCTCACTGTCCAATAACCCTAAACGTCTCTTTGACACTTTTCATTCTCTACCCAACCCAAGAGTACAGGCCCCAACCACGGAGCTTCGAGCTGACGATTTGGCCAATTACTTCAAAGAAAAAATTGACCAGATCCAACAGGAAATTATCTCCCAATCACATTATACCATGCACTGTCCTCCCTCCTCCACTGCATCTAGCTCACTCTCTGATTTTGAACCAGTCACAGAAGAAGTAAGCAGGCTCCTTGCATCTTCTCGCCCAACCACTTGCAACAGTGAAACATTTCCGTCACATCTCCTCCAGTCCCTTTCCCCTGCTGTCACCACTCACCTAACTAAAATATTTAACCTCTCTCTCTCTTCTGTTATCTTTCCCTCCTCATTTAAGCATGCCATCATACATCCACTACTTAAAAAACCATCCATCGACCAAAACTGTGCCGCTAACTATAGACCTCTCTCTAATCTTCTCTTCATCTCTAAACTCCTGGAACGCCTGGTCCACTCCCGTCTTATCCGCTATCTCTGCGATAACTCTCTTCTTGACCCTCTCCATTCCGGTTTCTGCTCTTTGCCCTCTACTGAAACTGCCCTCATTAAAGTCTCTAATGATCTACTAACAGCTAAATCAAATGGTCATTACTCAATGCTAATTCTCTTGGATCTCTCTGCATCATTAGACACTGTGGATCATCAGCTCCTCTTCACTATGCTCCGTTCCATTAGCCTCAAGGATACCGTTCTCTCCTGGCTATCCTCCTATCTCTCTGACCTCTCCTTTACTGTATTTTTTGCTAGTTCCTCCTCCTCTCATCTTCCCCTTACTGTTGGGGTTCCTCAAGGATCAGTCCTAGGCCCTCTCCTCTTCTCTTTGTACACTGCCCCTATTGGTCAAACAATCAGTAGATTTGGTTTCCAGTACCATCTCTATGCTGATGACACCCAATTATATGCTTCTTCTCCTGACATCACACCTGCCTTTCTAGAAAACATCAGCTATTGTCTAAACGCTGTGTCTAACATCATGTCCTCACTATATCTGAAACTGAACCTGTCAAAGACAGAACTCCTTGTGTTTCCTCCCGCTACTAATGTACCTATACCCGACATTGCCTTTTCCATGTGTGGTTCCACTATTACTCCCCAGCAACATGCCCGCTGTCTAGGGGTCATACTTGACTCCGAGCTTTCCTTTGCTCTCCACATCCGATCACTGGCTCGCTCTTGTTATCTGCACCTCAAAAACATTTATAGAATTCGACCTTTTCTTACTTTTGACCCCGCAAAAACTCTTACTGTTTCTATTATTCATTCTCATCTTGGCTATTGTAACTCTCTTCTAATCGGTCTCCCTCTTACCAAACTCTCCTGCCTCCAATCTGTTTTGAATGCTGCAGCCAGGATCATATTCCTCGCCAATGATTACACTGATGCCTCTACCTTGTGCCAGTCTTTACACTGGCTACCCATCCTCTCCAGAATCCTGTACAAACTTATTACCCTCACCCACAAAGCTCTCCATGGCTCAGCACCACCCTACATCTCCTCCCTTGTTTCAGTATACCACCCTACCCGCACCCTCCATTCTGCTGATGACCTGAGGTTGGCATCCTCAATGATCAGAAACTCCCACTCCCGTCTACAAGACTATACACGTGCTGCGCCAATTCTTTGGAATGCACTTCCCAGGTCAATACGATTAGTCCCCAATCCCTACAATTTTGAGCGTGCCCTGAAAAAGCATTTATTCAGACTGGCCTATCGCCTCAACACATTAACCTAATCTATCCCTGTGTGGCACAGTCAAAAGTTTTACCATAACCAGGTTCCCCGCATCATGTTCCCACATGCTTTATGCATCTATTAGCCCTTTGTGTCTGTACTGTTACACACTTGACATTATGGCTGGTCCATACAATCAGGGCAACTGTTACCACCCACCTTTCGTGTCTACCTTTTTCCTCATAGATAGTAAGCTTGCAAGCAGGGCCCTCATTCTTCTTTGTATCTGTTATGATCTATGTGATTATTGTTATGCCGTAATGTCTACCGTCTGTACAAGTCCCCTCCGAAATGTAAAGTGCTGCGGAATATGTCGGCGCTATAGAAATAAAATGTATTATTATTATTATTATTATTATTATCTAATATATAAAGCTCAAGTGTGTGTATGTATGTATTTCCGGGATTGGCATCCGCACCGTCGCAGCTACAGCGAAAAAATTTGGCACAGTCACACGTCTGGACCCCGAGAGTGTGCTAGGCTATGTCGTGAGGCGAAATTTTAACCCCGCGCGTTCCAATTCACCAAACAATTTTGCCTCTATCTACATAATGGGGAAAAAGTGTGTGTGTATCAAGCCCCGCCCCTCATTACGATGTCATAATGGTTGCCATGGCGATGCTGATATCATCATAGGTTGCAAGCCCCGCCGCTCACTATGATGTCATAATGGTTGACTATGGGATGGAGGATGTGTGATGGGTATATGGACACTGGACTATGGGATGGAGGATATGTATGATGGGTATATGGGCACGGGCCTATGGGATCGTGGATATGTATGATGGGTATATGGGCACGGGACTATGGGATGGAGGATAATTATAATTTGCTATAACTAACCACAGTTAGCTACTTCTTCAGCTAGTTATTATTAATTCTGGCGTGGTTGCACTGATTTTTCCAATTTAAACTCTTCGGGATTCGGGACTTACTTGGTTTTCCTCAGATGCATTTACAGTACGCACTACTGGAAAATAAATTTCTTAACATTTGGGGTATCACGCCTCATGCTCTGTGGCTGAAATTTTGTCTAATCTTCTGTGGGAATATTGTTCCCCATGCTCTGTGGCTTAAGTATAGTGTAATCCTATGTGGGGGTATTGCTCCCTCGTACTGTGGTTGAAATTTAAATCAGCTTCTGTGGGGATACTGTGTCCCATTGTCTGGGGGTGAAATTTTTAGCAAACCTCAGTCTCATTTAAAATGTAATTGAACTGAGACTCTCTCCAAAGCCAATTGAGGACTGATCACGGCCTGGGACGGGATTCATATATGATCCTACAATAGTGGGTTGCATAACTGCTTTAAACGTCCTGGATTGGTTATTGATGATACCATTATAGATTATTGGATATCGTATAATTAAATCCTATGTGCCTTTCCCTACCCCTGTCTATGTCCTGTCTTCCCTTATATTATTTGAAGTTTATTGAATGTATGTTAAATTGTTAGTTTACGCTCCCTTGCATGGGAGTTTATAACTTGGACTTGGTTTAATAAGTTTCTAAATAAAAATGCATTGAAACTAAAATTAAATTTAATTGCTATTTTATGATTGCTATAGTGAAATAACACCTTTATCCCCAAGAGTAGTTTGCATGTTAATGCCCGGGCCAATTTTTACAATTCTGACCACTGTCTCTTTATGAGGTAATAACTCTGGAATGCTTCCATTTATCCCAGTTATTCTCACACTGTTTTCTCATGACATATTGTACTTCATGATAGCGGAAAAATTTCTTTGATATGACTTGCGTTTATTTGTAAAAAAAAATGGAAATTTGGTGAAAATTTCACAATTTTCCAACTTTGAATCTTCATGCCCTTAAATCACAGAGATATGGCACACAAAATACTTAATAAGTAACATTTCCCACACGTCTACTTTACATCAGCACAATTTGGAACCAAAATTTGTTTTGTTAGGAAGCTATAAGGGTTAAAAGTAGACCAGCAATTCTCATTTTTGCTACACCATTTTTTTAAGGACCACATCACATTTGAAAATACCCAAAAGTGACACCATTCTAAAAACTGCACCCCTCAAGGTGCTTAAAACCACATTCAAGAAGTTTATTAACCCTTCAGTTGCTTCACAGGAATTTTTGGAATGTTTAAAAAGCATGCAGGTTGTCTCTTCAGAAAAAATGAACATTTAACTTTTTTTCACCAAATACTTTACTTCAGATCCAATTTGTTTTATTTTACCAAGGGTAACAGAGAAATTGGACAACAAAAGTTGTTGTACAATTTGTCCTGAGTACGCTGATACCCCATATATGCTGGTACACCACTATTTGGGCTCATGGCAGAGCTCGGAAGGGAAGGAGCACCATTTGACTTTTCAATGCAAAATTGAGATCGGACACCATGTTGCGTTTGGAGAGCCCCTGATGTGCCTAAACAGCGGAAACCCCCAACAAGTGGCACCATGTTTGATCGCAGTGTTCCGGGGTTATAGGGCCAGAAGAGGTCCGTTACCACTCCTGGCACTTAGTGCCAGGTGTCAGCTGTGAGAATCAGCTGACACCCAGCCACAATCAGCCGCCCTCGCCCTGTGCTAACCTGTCCATGGGCAGTAAGTCCCAGGGCACATGGATGGGATAGTACGTCCAATGGCAGAAAGGGGTTAAATCATTTCCCTATCCAAGTGTGTTTGCAGAGCAATTGCCCTGCTCTTACCCCCATTTTGCTTCCTTCTGCATCTCTCTAACCCTTACTAAGAACATTTTGTAGTCATTTCACAGTTCTGAAGTTCGGGTCCCCATTGACTTATATGGGGTTCAGAGATCAAGGTCGGGTCAAGGTCGCCACCCGAATTGGACTTAAAAAAAAAGTCTGCCTGAAGTAGCCAAGCATGGACATTCACATTTTCCCTCATCTCTACCGATGAATAACTGAGTGAGTCTGTTGGTAATGAAAAAGCCCATGACTAAGGATCCTCTATGAGGAGAGAAATTATGAGTAAAACCTGAGTTTTTGCATTCCTAGAGGACACCAAATGGAGTAGAAAATATGGTATAGAACTCTCCTTAACCCTTTAATGACCTCCAATGCGCCTCTTAACGGTGGTAGCTATGGGTACTTATTCCTCAGTGCTGCTTTTCAAAAGACACTGAGAAATAAGGGCATAGTACCCCCCAGTGTCAGAAGATATCCAGAGTTTTGGCTACCAGGGGTAGCTGAGACCCAGGAGAACATTATCAAGGCCATTTTTTATGGTTCCCTGTCACATGATCGCAGTTATTCACTGAATAATGGCAATCACAAAAATATTCTGACTTACAATTGTTTTCTCTCCACTTATACAATTTAGGATATCAGAGAAGAGAGAAATGGGGTCCCCCGAGCCCCCCCAGTACCTCCGTCATCGCCTGTCCCTCCTCCTCTTTCTCCTGGCCCTCTGTGTCATCTTCCTGAAAGAACACTAAGGGTGCATGCGCAGTGCACCCGCTGAGATCTGCCTGATGGTATCCAGCAACAATAGGAAATTTACCCTCTCGCTTTCTCCTGATCACTGTCATAGACAATATGACAGTGATCAAAATAAAAAGAAACAGTATCAAATCCACATCTGTCACCCTTTTACTTAAATAAATTGATAACATAAAAATATATTTGTTGCATACCTGAGTATCCGATGCAAACCGGAGTAGTGAGCAATTGCGTGCAACACTAATGATGGCACATTCAACAAAACTACTTAATGTTATCAATTTTTGCGTCCTACCTGTGGGTTCAAAATGCTCTCTATAAAATTGGATAAAATCTTTGCGGAATGTGGTTTCCAAGATGGGGTCAATTGTCAGGGGTTTCATAGTTTAGGCACATCAGAAATTATCCAAACGTGACATGTTGTCCGCTTTCGATTCCAAACAATTTTGCATTCAAAAAGTCAAATGGTGTACCTTCCTTTCTGAACTCTGCCATGCACCCACCTGTGGATTTTCCCTAATTATGGGATATTTGTATACTTAGGAGAAATTGCACAACACATTTTGTGGTCCATTTTCACCCTTGTGAAAATAAAAAAGTTTGGGACTAAAGAAAATTTTTAGAGAAAAAAGTTACAGTACTGTGCAAATTAATTAGTACAAAGCATTTTTTAAGTAGAATCGTAAGTTGGTTACGAGTCAGTGATTCAAACCAGTTTTAACTGCTTTGAACTGCTTTGTCCCAATTAATTTGCACAGCACTGTAAATGTTCATATTTTCCTTCCACATTGCTTCAGTTCTCAATAAGCAACTGAATGCTTAATAAACTTCTTGAATGTGGTTTTGAGTACATTGAGAAGTGCAGATTTTATAATGGTGTAATTTTTGAGTATTTTCTGTCATATAGACCCCTCAAAGTCACTTCAAATGTGATGTGGTCCCTAAAATAATTGTTTTGTAAATTTTGTTGGAAAAATGAGAAATCGCTGTTTCCAAAAATATGCTGATATAAACTAGATATGTGGGAAATGCTATATATGAACTATTTTGTCTGATATAACTCTTTGATTTAAAAATACAAAAATTTTAAATTTGAATATTGCAAAATTTTCCAAATTTCAATTTTTTCACAAGTAATCGCAAGTCATATCTAATAAATTTTACCACTAGCAAAGCAGTCTGAAAACCAAAGTAGAACGACTGCGTTCATGGCAGATATTTATTACAATAAGAAAGGAAAGAAAGGTACAGTGCTTTTAGTTTTTTGTAGCTACATAGTGGTATCAAACAATGTCTACGACAAAGCTAATCACCACATCTTTATTTCAGCAGAATCTCACATCACAAAAAATAAAGTTTTACATTTTACAACAGGTTACAAATGTTTTGGCACAGTTAAAACGGTGCAAAGTAATTACGTTTTTAGCTGACCAATAAAACTTTAAATGCCATAAAGTATATTGATGGAACAAACGAAGAAGCAATGCCTTAATGAGAACATATCTTGTATTCAATGCAGCATTGCCTTTGTTAACTTTTTCCCCCAAGAGCCAAGTTATATCAGTGTTAGAAATGTTTTAGTAATCTTGAAAATATTAATCATTTTTGACCCTTTACTGGTAATATGTAAGGTAAATCCATAATTCAAGCATAAGTAAGCAGAAAATATCTAATATATAAAGCTCAATGTGTGTGTGTATGTATGTGTGTATGTCTGGGATTGGCATTTGCACCGTCGCAGCTACATCAACAAAATTTTGCACAGTCACACGTCTGGACCCTGAGAGCGTCATAGGCTATGTTGTGAGGCGAAATTTTAACCCCGCGCGTTCCAATTCACCAAACAATTTTGCCTATTATTCTTATAATTTCTATGCTGTTATGATCCTTCTGTAAAGCTGGAAATAGCACAATTTATTACCGTGCCAACACAGACCACCCTCTGACACAGACTGCAGGGGGAGCCCAGTATCACACAGGATAGGATTGGATACACGGCTCAGCAGTCAATATCACACAGGATAGGATTAGATACACAGCTCAGCAGTCAGTATCACACAGGAGAGGATTAGACACATGGCTCAGCAGTCAGTATCACGCAGGATAGGATTAGATACACAGCTCAGCAGTCAGTATCACACAGGATAGGATTAGATACACAGCTCAGCAGTCAGTATCACACAGGAGAGGATTAGACACATGGCTCAGCAGTCAGTATCACACAGGATAGGATTAGATACACAGCTCAGCAGTCAGTATCACACAGGATAGGAATAGATACACAGCTCAGCAGGCAGTATCACACAGGACAGGATTAGATACACAGCTCAGCACACAGTATCACACAGCATAGTATTAGATAGACTGCTCAGCAGAAAGTATCACGCAGAATAAGATTAGATACACGGCTCATCAGTCAGTATCACACAGGATAGGCTTAAATACACGGCTCAGCAGTCAGTATCACACAGGATAGGATAAGATACATGGCTGAACAGTCTGTAACACACATGATAGGATTAGGTACACGGTTCAGCAGTCAGTATCACACAGGATAGGGTTAGATACACGGCTCAGCAGACGGTATCACACAGGATAGGATTAGATACACTGCTCAGCAGTCAGAATCACACAGGATAGGATACACAGCTCAGCAGTCAGTATCACACAAGAGAGGATTAGACACACGGTTCAGCAGTCAGTATCACACAGGATAGGATTAGATACACAGCTCAGCAGTTTGTATCACACAGAATAGGAATAGATACACAGCTCAGCAGACAGTATCACACAGGATAGGATTAAATACACAGATAAGCACACAGTATCACACAGAATAGTATTAGAAACATGGCTTAGCAGACAGTATCACACAGAATATGATTAGATACACGGCTCAGCAGTCAGTATCACACAGGATAGGAATAGAGACACAGCTCAGCAGGCAGTATCACACAGGACAGGATTAGATACACAGCTCAGCACACAGTATCACACAGCATAGTATTAGATACACGGCTCAGCACACAGTATCACACAGAATAAGATTAGAAACATGGCTTAGCAGACAGTATCACACAGAATAGGCTTAGATACACGGCTCAGCAGTCAGTATCACACAGGATAGGATAAAATACATGGCTGAACAGTCAGTAACACACATGATAGGATTAGGTACACTGCTCAGCAGACAATATCACACAGGATAGGATTAGATACACTGTTCAGCAGTCAGTATCACACAGGAAAGGATTAGATACACGGCTGAGCAGTCAGTAACACACATGACAGGATTAGGTACACGGCTCAGCAGACAGTATCACACAGTATAGGGTTAGATACACGGCTCAGCAGATGGTATCACACAGGATAGAATTAGATACACTGCTCAGCAGTCAGTATCACACAGGATAGGATTAGATGCACGGCTGAGCAGTCAGTAACACAGGATAGGATTGGATACACAGCTCAGCAGAAAGTATCACACAGGAGTGGATTAGACACACGGCTCAGCAGTCAGTATCACACAGGATAAGATAGGGTACACAGCTCAGCAGTCAGTATCACACAGGATAGGATTAGATACACAGCTCAGCAGTCAGTATCACACAGAATAGGAATAGATACACGGCTCAGCAGACAGTATCACACAGAATAGTATTAGATACACGGCTTAGCAGACAGTATCACACAGGATAGGATTAGATACACAGCTCAGCACACAGTATCACACAGAATAGTATTAGATACACGGCTTAGCAGACAGTATCACACAGAATAGGCTTAGATACACGGCTCAGCAGTCAGTATCACACAGGATAGGATAAAATACATGGCTGAACAGTCAGTAACACACATGATAGGATTAGGTACACGGCTCAGCAGTCAGTATCACACAGGATAGGGTTAGATATATGGCTGAGCAGTCAGTAACACATGATAGGATTAGATACACAGCTCAGCAGACAGTATCATACAGGATAGGGTTAGATACACGGCTCAGCAGTCAGTATCACATAGGATAGGATTAGATACACAGCTGAGCAGTAAGTAACACATGATAGGATTAGATACACAGCTCAGCAGAAAGTATCGCACAGGATAGGATTAGATACATGGCTCAGCAGTCAATATCACTCAGGATAGGATTAGATTCACTGCTCAGCAGACAGTATTACACAGGATAGGGGGTTAGATACACAGATACACATGTTGTTTATCAAAAGCAGCGGCGTACCTGGGGGGGGCAGCCGGGGCATTTGTCCCGGGTGCAGCCAGCAGAGGAGGCGCAGTCGGGCTGCCTAATGCAGCGGTCCGCAGTGTCCTCCCTGGTGGCTGCGTTCTGACACCCCCCCGGCCTGTGTGTCAGCGGTTCTCTGTGTCAGCTGTCAAGCTGACAGCCGGCGCAGAGAAGGAGCGTGTGCCGGCTCCCAGGGAGCAATTGCATTGGCGTCTATATAGGCGCCAGTGCAATTGCAGCTCTGACCGCAGGGTCAGAACGATGTTAGCAGCGTGATCAGGTCATGTGATCACACTGCTGACGTCACTCCCCGGCACCCAGAGAGAACCCTGGTGGTAAGTGTGCTCCACTGTGGAGCTGAAGAACCACCGAAGATGGGAGATGGGGGGATTTGTAGAGGGGATGGGGTTAATGTGTGGGGGGATTTGTAGAGGGCATGGGGGTTAATGTGTGGGGATGGGGGTTAATGTGTGGGGGCATTAATGAGTGGGGATGGGGGTTAATGAATGGGGATGGGGTTAATGTGTTGGGTGCATTATTGAGTGGGGATGGGGGTTAATGAGTGGAGATAAGGTTTAATGTGTGGGGGTTAATGAATGGGGATGGGGGTTAATGTGTGGTGGCATTAATGAGTGGGGATGGGGGTTAAGGAGTGGGGATAAGGGTTAATGTGTGGGGGCATTAATGAGTGGGGATGGGGGTTAATGAGTGGGGATAAGGGTTAATGTGTGGGGGGTTAATAAGTGGGGATGGGGTTAATGTGTGCGGGGGTTAATGAATGGGGATGGGGGTTAATGTGTGGGGACGTTAATGAGTGGGGATAAGGGTTAATGTGTGGGGGGGGTTAATGAATGGGGATGGGGTTAATATGTGTGGGGGTTAATGAGTGGTGATGGGGGTTAATGAGTGGGGATGGGGTTAATGTGTGGGGGTATTTGGAGTGGGGATGGGGGTTATTTAATGTGTGGGGGGATTTGGAGTGGTGATGGGGGTTAATGAGTGGGGATTGGGTTAATGTGTGGGGGGATTTGGAGTGGGGATGGGGGATTTAATGTGTGTGTGGGGATTTGGAGTGGGGATGGGATGTTATTTAATGTGTGTGTGAGGGGATTTGGAGTGGGGATGGGGGGTACTTAATGTGTGTGGGGGATTGGGGATGGGGGGATTTGGAGTGGGGATGGGGGGATTTAATGAGTGGGGAGATTTGAGGACACAAAATTAAGAGTATGTATGAGGAAACAGTATGGGGGATTATTGCAGACACAGTATGATGGGTGCAGACAGTATGGGGAGTGAACGGGTTAATTTAAGTGGACACAGTATGGGGAGTGAGGGTGATGGGATGTGTGCAGACAGTATGGGGAGTCAGGGGTGTGTGATCTGACAGTATAGAGAGTGAGGGGGTAAATATATGAGGAGACAGTATAGTGAACAGGAGGGATGTTAGAGGAGACAGTATGAGGAGGGAGGGGAATAGTGTGAGGCGACAGTATATTGCAGATATTTGTATTTAGGGGCATTATAATGACACTTCTATCTTTAAGGGGATCGTGTGGAGATTTGCTGCAGAAGACCGGAGAAGATGGAAGTCTGCACAGACGACTAGTGATGAGAAAACTCTTCATGGGATCTGGACAAGAAGAAGAAAAGAAGGAGAATGACTCCAGAGACGACATCATCTATAAGGTACCTGGATGTAAATGTTATTTGTGACACTGACTAATTCTCAAGTTTTTATTATGTTAGGAACATTAAAGGGGTTGTCCAGGTTTGTGCTGAGTCTGCAGTCATTCCTTGTGACTGCAGACTTCTGAATTCTCACAGTGCTCACTGAACGCTGTTAGGATTCTCTTGTGCCGGTAATTTACATACATGCAGTCACATGCTGACTAGACATATGTGGCCTCACTCAATGAAAATGAACAGAGCGAGGCCGGGTACGTCTAGTCGAAGTGTGGCCAGAAGTATACAAATCATATACTTGTGCTGACATGATTGTACATTGGCAAGGGAGAATCCTAAAAGTGTGCAGTGCATTCATTGTGAGAATTCAGAAGCTGCAATCTCAGGACTCAGCTCTGCAGGTTCCAATAGTCATCACATGGACACTTCACTCATATGCGATTTTCATACTTATGGTCCTGTGACAACGAGCTTCTCTTCCTGCTTCTCTCAGTTTTTTACTGAACATTGAGGGCATTAGGGAGAGCAGCTCGTGGATACATGGCTAAGTGTGCAAGTCGCATATGTACTTGGGGGGGAGAGGGGGGGCGCCAAACCGAATTCTTGCCCCAGGTGCCAGAAAGCCTAGATACGCCTCTGATCAAAAGGCTCTTGAATGAGTTGAAAATAAAATACTATCAATACTTGGGTAATCACTTAGTTAATTTGTGTTGCAAACCTGTAGTGTTGAATATGTGATGTGAAATGTTTTTATGTGCAATATAATCATTATAATTTGTTATAACTAACCACAGTTGGTTACTAGGCCCAGGCAACGCCAGGCTCTTCAGCTAGTACAATATAAAGATAAACGGTAACTCACTGATGTAGTATAATATATACATTGGTGTGGAATATTATTTTGCAGTAAAGAGATTGCAAATCAAAATAAAAAACTAATGAGATGGAGCAAAAAAATTAACAGCCAAACATATTCAAAGTCACCAAATATAGCATATAGAGCACACTTTTGAATTTTGCTCAAATCTGAGTCTACAGTGCAACTTTTCCCGAGCATGCTCGGGTGTCCTCCGAGTATTTTGGTGTGCTCGGAGATTTAGTTTTCGTCGTCTTATCTGCAGGATTTGCGGCTGCTAGACAGGCTGAATACACGTGGGAATTCCCTACCAAACAGGCATTTCTCACATGTATTCAGCCTTTCCAGCAGCCGCAAATCATGCAGATAAGACGACGAAAACTAAATCTCTGAGCACGCCAGAACACTCGGATGACACCTGAGGAGAATGTTCGGGGAAACCCGAGCAACGAGTATACTCGCTCATCACTAATTACCACATAAACATATTGTACTCAAAGAAAAATTAGAAACAAAAACAGACATAAATGTATATTAAGTCCTCATATTTACTTTTATAAAAAACTATTGCTTAACTTCTTGAAGGGCAAAGCCAGGAAATATTGTGTTCAAGAAATAACAAGGTTGGAGTCATATTTCTCCTGCTGTTGTAATGGATTTTCAGTTAAAGAGTAAAGTGAATGTGTCAGCTGAAAATTAGCTATTGTTTAAATGAGGTTTATGTTTAAATATAATTTTTAAAATGTGGTATTTTTTCCATATTACAATTTTTATTAAAATAGAAAATTAGAAATCTAAGACCTTTTGAGATTCTAATTTCCTGCTGTTTCAGTAAATCAGTATTCACTCTAGCAGCCATAAAAGCGGTTGTCCACTACTTTAAAATCGACAATCACCTTTCTTTAAGATAGGTCATCAATATGACCTCTATAGTGGTTGAGACTCCCAGCAACTCTGACTATCAACTGTTCCTGGTTTTGGTGGCTTCCAGATATGATTAGTTGTAGAGCTGCACAGCTTCATCAACTGCATAGTGGCCATGGCTGTGGATGGCTACAACACACCTACCCTTATTCAAATAAATAGGGATGAATGTGCAGCACCCTGCAGGTGACAGAACTGTGCTGTTCCACTCCTCAACTGAGCACATTACGCGTCTGGAAACAGCAAATTGGTGGGGGTTGTGTGGGGTGTCGCACCCTCAGAGATCTTGTATTGCTGACTTATCCTTAAGGCCCCGTCACACTAAGCGATCTCGGTAGCGAGATCGCTGCTGAGTCACAACTTTTGTGACGTAACAGCGATCTCACCAGCGAGATCGCTGTGTGTGACAGCGATCAGCGAGCGGCCCTCCTGCCGGGATCGCTGATCGCTCTGGGAAATCTCTGGACATTTCTTTGGTCGCTGGTCTCCCGCTGGCCAGCACGCATCGCTGTGAGTGACAGGCGGGAGACCAGCGATCAGGTGTAAAAAATAATTAAAAAAAAATAAAAAATATTATTATTCTCACCTTCCGATGTCCCGCGCAGTCTTCCGGCCTCTCTCCATGCTCCGGTCCCAGTGATACTTTGCATGAATGACCGCAAGACGTCGCTGCCACGAGACCGTGACATTCTCGCGGTCATTCTCGCAAAGGATCACTGGGACTGGAGCGTGGAGAGAGACCAGAAGACTACGCGGGACATCGGAAGGTGAGAATAACAAGCTGTGCTCGCCCCTCATTATGATGTCATACTGGTTGCCAGCTTCACCTGTGCTGATCGCTGGTGAAGCTGTCTGTGTGACAGCTCACCAGCGATCACATAGCGACTTACTAGCGATCCTGACACCTTGATATCGGTGTCGGGATCGCTGGTAAGTCGCTTAGTGTGACGGGGCCTTTAGACTCTCAACAGGTCATCAATATTAAAGTGCCATACGAACAATATCACCTAGCACTTTCACAGACTCTGTCCAATCTTTTATATGGAAGAATCTAAAGATCAAGAGCATTGTGAAGGAAGGGAGAGCAGGTCTGCTGTGATATTGCCTGTTGTTGTGTGTGGATTCTGTGTTATCCACTGTGTATCAGTAATTGTTAACCATCCTTGAATGATAAGAAACTGCTGTAAGTTCTTTCTCAAATAAAAGGAAATATAAAGATTTTAAATTTATAAAGGGTCTAAAATAATAAGTAGCCAGCATGAAAAATTGCAAGATTAAATATTTAGTGATTTATTAAAGACTAGCTGTAGAGCCTGGCGCTGCCTGGGCATAGTAACTAACTGTGGTTAGTTATAGCAAATTATAATTATCCTCCATACCATAGTCCCGTGCCCATATACCCATCATACATATCCTCCATCCCATAGTCGAGTGCCCATATACCCATCACACATCCTCTGTCCCATAGTCCCATGCCCATATACCCATCATACATATCCTCCATCCCATAGTCCAGTGCCCATATACCCATCACACATATTCACCATCCCATAGTCGAGTGCCCATATACCCATCACACATCCTTCATCTCATAGTCCCATGCCCATATACCCATCATACATATCCTCCATGCCATAGTCCCGTGCCCATATACATATCCTCCATCCCATAGTCCCATGCCCATATAGCCATCATACATATCCTCCATCCCATAGTCCAGTGCCCATATACCCATCACACATCCTTCATCTCATAGTCCCGTGCCCATATACCCATCATACATATCCGCCATCCCATAGTCCAGTGCCCATATACCCATCACACATCCTCCATCCCATAGTCCCATGCCCATATACCAGTCATACATATCCTCCATCCCATAGTCCAGTGCCCATATACCCATCACACATCCTTCATCTCATAGTCCCGTGCCCATATACCCATCATACATATCCGCCATCCCATAGTCCAGTGCCCATATACCCATCACACATCCTCCATCCCATAGTCCCATGCCCATATACCAGTCATACATATCCTCCATCCCATAGTCCAGTGCCCATATACCCATCACACATCCTTCATCTCATAGTCCCGTGCCCATATACCCATCATACATATCCGCCATCCCATAGTCCAGTGCCCAAATACCCATCACACATCCTCCATCCCATAGTCCCGTGCCCATATACCCGTCATACATGTCCTCCATCCCATAGTCCAGTGCCCATATACCCATCACACATCCTCCATCCTAAAGTCAACCATTATGACATCATAATGAGCAGCGGGGCTTGCAACCTATGATGACATCAGCGTCGCCATGGCAACCATTATGACATCATAAGGAGGGGCGAGGTTTGTTACACACACACTTTTTCCCCATTATGTAGATAGGGGCAAAATTGTTTGGTGAATTGGAATGCGCGGGGTTAAAATTTCACCTCGCAACATAGCCTAGGACACTCTCGGGGTCCAGACGTGTGACTGTGACAAATTTTGTGGCTGTAGCTGCGACGGTGCAGATGCCAATTCCATACATACACACATACATACATACACTTGAGCTTTATATATTAGATTGTAATCTAGAAAACATGACAATTTATTTCAAATACAAGTAACACAAAACCTGATTTAAGCAATGTCAATTTCAGATGACACTTTGCCTTTGATCAAATGTAAACTTGCATCTTTATATCTGTTATTATTATTATGTTGTCTCTCTCTTTATATAATTGTAACATGAATAGATGCTTATTCTCAATTGATTGTAACAAACAACTGTTTCTGATGTCATTTTTTAGGATAATACTTTTGTATACATATATTTTCATTGTTCACTAATGTATATTTATTGGTAAAAAAAAAATCTTAGCCTGGCATAGCATTAGTAAGCAAAATAACAAAGAATGAGGATTTTATTATTTCTAAAGAGCTTCCAGAATCTTTTTTCTACTACTGGAATGTCTTCTTTTCATTGCTAGACTGATACAATAATTGTGGTGCACTATCTGTGTAGTATGAGAATATTTCCTTAAGCTAAACAGGACTTGTTATACTGAACATAAACACAGTGAGAATTTAGTCAAAGAAATATATCATAGTTGTTGTTAATGCAATTGCTTAGTTATCCATTCTTCTGTTGTCCAAACTGGATATTTAATTAGTATTTAAATACATAAAACAAAGCACGGCCTTTGCTTTGAAAAGCCGAAACATCTACATGACATACAATACCCACAACAAGTACAAGAATAGAGAAAACAATGCTGTTGCATATAAATGAGTTTGATTCCACTAATTCCCATAAAAAGTATTTATCCAATTAATTTAACAAACAAATTAATCAGTTATTTAATATACAGTCTTCAGCTCATTAGAAAAGCCAAGTGTGGAACCCCCTTATGTCTGAAACAAAATGCTTAACATAGCATCTGAAATCATTCACCAACGTGATTATATCTCTTACCTCTTTATTAATATGTGAATTTGTTCTAAAAGATCAATTACACATCTGAACAGCAGCTGAAAGCTATTTTGGCATCACAATTCAATAAATAGCTTACACACTCGTATAGAAAGGTAACGCTGAACAAAAGCGTTATGAGAATACTCATTGTAATAGAATTGGCCATGTTTAATTCCCATAATCTCATAGCAAGTTCAAAAAAATTAACCATCCACATCTGTTCACTTCAGGCAGCGGGAAACAGCCTTTTTTCTTTTTTTTATTGTTTATTATATTATGCTTTTTGTTTCTCTGATGTTATTTTACTACCACAGAGAGCAAACAGCTTTACCTGTCTACGGGCAAATATGTTCCATATTTATTCCCTTGTCTTCCTCTTTCTTAACATGGCCACCATGTTGTTTTCTGTTTTGCATTAAAACCCAGACTACTTACACAATATTTGGAAAAATCAAAAGATAAGAAACATTTGCTACCAAAAAAACTTGAACTTGGCACAGATAGTGTATGTCATGGTCAATGTCACACATCAGATATCTCTGGATAATAACTTATCCGGGCTATATTATACCAGGTGAACCAAGCAGATAATGCTTATAGAAATGTAAAGGTTCATTTAGTCCAGAGTGTTACATATGATGCACCCACCAATGACGTGCCACCTGGCACATTTTTTAATTCATTTTTTAAATGGATCATTGATCTCTATGGTATCTCTATGGTACTTTCACAAAATGCATCTGAAGGTCTAATATATCAAATATATGGTATGCTTCAATAATTCATGAACCGAGGCATTGTGTGCATGGCTTGCGAGTGATGTGTCAGTGGTAAATGGCCGACAGCAACATTCCAATGTAAATGTTTGTAAGCGAGTTGTTGAGCTAATCAGCAGTTTGGAAAAACTATAAAATATTCAGAACTTGCTCAAATCAAAACTTGCTGGGTTCTTTAACATAAGTCAGTCTGCAACCTTAGCAGCATATATAAATGATAGCATTGTTACAAAACTGAGGCTATTATTTTAAGGATAATCTAACCTTTCAACAGCTCATGTGTCAGACTGTGCGCTCTAAGAATGCATGATGTGCAGAGACAAGCACCGCCTCTGCAGGTGACATCACTTGCAGAGGCAGTGCTGGCCTCTGCAAGACAGGTATTCGTCTTACGTTGCGCACTGGCAATGAGCTTTTCTACCGGCTCGTTACTTCCAATCAGAGCTGACAAGAGAGCATATTGTCATTGTGCACATCGTGCACAGTGATAAGAATCTACTGAGCATCTGTTGAAAATTACAACCGGTGCATGTTCAGCAGAGCAGGGACTACCCAAACCACTGGACTGACTTATGACATTTTGTTTCAGGGAACGGGCACAAACAGTGGCATTGGTCATAGCCTCTGCCCTCTGATGATACTTTGTTTGAGTATCCCAGCATGCACTGTGATTCTGAAAAAAAATCGTCATAAAAAAGGAAGTAGTAAAAGAAAAAAAGAAAAAACACTTTGTATAGTTAGGGAAGTTTAGGGACTTTTTAATTAAAATATATTAGAACATAAATTAGAATATGGAATTAAATAGGCAATTAGCTGAATGAAAATGTATTTGTTTTTCGAGCCTCCAGCTTAAAGCCTAACTAACTTACCTTTCCTAATCAAATATTTACTGAGTAAACTTTACTTTCACATCCATAAAACCTGCAAGTTACGCCCTACCAAACAAACATGGATATTATCTACCCCTGCAACTTAAATGAAGTAATATTAGGCATTAAATTACTATTCATGATTACACACCAAGGTGTCTAGAATTCTAATTTGCCAGACAATAGTATCACATTCTGAATATTGACTTAGTATGTTTCCATCTAGGGAGATATTGACTAAGCACATACTATGCACATATGACTGCAATATTTATATTTTGCTCAACGGATATATTTTGGTATATAATTGTTTCATATGCATTTTATAAAGATTTCTTTAAACTTATACCACAAAAGATATGGGTATTTTGGCCCTCACTCAAAGTGTGAGCAAAATGAAAATCACATTACTGTCCAAAAAGTGAAAGGATGAAAGGATGAAAGTGAACTCAAGGTCAGTAGTTTAGCAGAGGGGGCAGTCACCCTGGACCTAATCTTATCCTTAGGAGCACTTGGAGTAACTGTCATGTGCACAGTATGCCAATACAGGTAAAGTTTATGGTAGAGCTGGGAGCCACTCCTCATTATGAACTTCTTAGTTTACTTAACACCTGTGGTCTACAGAACAGCATAAGCACACGCAGGACTACAGTGTCCCAACTAGAGTGGTTTGATGATATCACCATGTCGCTCCATCTGTGCTGGAAAGCAGACTATGGACTCTACGGGATCTGGGGTGTGGTAATCTTAACGCATAGTCATATTTACCTTCTTTTGCAATGTAATTTTTAAGTGTAATTAATATGTACAGTTATTAAGTCATATTAAGATAATACTAGCTATGTTGTCCTTTTAATGAGACCCGGTGATATAGTATTTAGTATTGATGTGTTTATAGCAGTGTATTGACTTAAATACAAGATATATCAGTGTGGCACTTCCTATATTTGATAGTGTTCAAGGGTAGTTCTAGCATAGGTAGTTATGCAAGGCAAGTAAGTGTTAGGGTTGCAGACTGCACTAAATATAAAATATGTGAAAGTGCAATCGCAACCCGGGGTCCATGATTCAGAGGTGGTATGATGCTGCTAGGTAATGGCGGATGCTAAATGGCGTATAAAGGAAGAACACACACGGGTTAACGTCACCCAGTGTGTACAGGGCGAACTCCGTTACTCACAGAGCCGCACCACCGCAGAACATAAATGCCGGAGCCTGTTTAGCTCACAGAGCTCAGCAACGGAGCGCACAGAATGCGGTCACAGAACTCTGCCCCAAGGACACGGGGTCAGAGTCCCTCTAGACCTTCTGAGCACGCGGCATCGCCCCTGCGGACGCCACTATAGACATTGACCATGATGGAGTGTCGAGCACGTGCACCATGGCATGCAGAGCCACAGGTGGACACTGATGCCAGTCTCAGACTCTGCCTCTACCTACACCTAAGCCTGGGCGCTTAACTGGCTAGGCTGCACAACACATGCGTACCAAGGGAAGGGGTTTCTTAATGAGTCATTCACCAGAGACATTCATACATGCATACAACACTCACTCCTCATAGTCTGCTAATGCAGTCTATGCTAGTGGATGGCCGAGCAGCCATGCAACCCTTTTATAGCAGCATCCTTCCGGGATCTTCCTGATGGTCCACTCCCAGCTGGAGAAGGACCTGAGCACGTGACCTCCAATCTCCAATGGGAGATCGTCCCACGGGCATGCTCAGTGGACCGAATGGAGGACTTAGTCCCTGGAGTAGCTCACTGCTGACCAGCATGTGTTGCTATAGCTGGACCAGAGGTGGCAGCAGCAACCAAACCCACAGAGCTAGTTTGGGCAGAGCGCCGGGACCGACGAGTCTGCTGAGCAGCCTCCTCTGCAGCTGAAGAGGAATGGGAGACCGCCGGAAGCAAGGCTCAGGATTCCCGCTGTGCAGCGACAGGAACCCAACGCCTAACAGTAAGGGTGTAGTCTCAAAAAATGAAAATACTGTAGCAGGATGTATATAACCATGGGAATTCTAAGCATAGCCCTTTGCATAGACCAATAGAAAAGCAATCATAGGTCCCGTTGTAAGGGTTGTGGACAAAGGCTATCATGTTTCTACCCCTAAAGACACCAATCATGTTGTCGTAGTTTTATGTGAGTTGTGTACTGCATCCATTTGTAAATGCCATGTAATATCAATCATGTTGTAATATGTTATGTGGTGTAATATGTACTGCAATACGGTAATGTGTAAATAATGCTATGAGTTAGCATATGTACAGTTGACTATAGGAATAGATATAGCTAAAAGGTGGGACTAGCCCATAGTTTGAGGGGCTAATGTTAGGGAAAATGACTGCTTACTGCTAGGAATAAAGATAGGGTCAGTAGTGTAAATTGAGTGGACTGCCAGCTCCAAACTGAGCAGTCCCAATTAGAAGGTGTGAGAGGAGACTGAAGAGAAGGGATAGAGAGATCCTGAGGATACGTGACAGAGAGACGGAGTGGCGTTCCTGCAACGGGCCCTATGAGAGGACACATAGCCACGAGACCTTGAGATTGTAATGCTGAAAAGGTAACAGGCCTAAACAGGACAGAGAGTGGGACTAGTGAAGGGTCTTAGGTGGATGTTAAAGAGCACCAGTAGTGGAGCAAGTAAAGGAGACTTGTTAATCAGGACTGCAGAGTTAAAGCTGGATTGTGGCAAAATAGAGAGACACAGTAGATATAGAAATCCCTGGAGTAAACCACAGAGAAAGGATACTGTGTGGGCAAAGCTTCAAAATGAAAAAGGAAACATCAATAAGACTTTGCATCCCTATCCTTTGTATATAACCCTTACCAAGTGACCATTCAGTAAAGAGTTTATTTCCCCAGGATGTCCCTCATGACAGTCCTACTCATCCTTTAGGGACAGGAAACACACAAGAGGTTAAAAGCACCCCCACATCACCCTCAGTGTTTTTCCTGTTCCTAGCAGCACAGAGCACAACAAGAGGAGGGCAAACTACTCACCGCAGGAGCTCAGTGGGATCAGAGGGGACTGGATCTCTTCCATTCCTGTTGTCAAGAGGCTCCAAGTTTGATACCTCATTGGGAGGGGGTCCCTCAGCCTGTCGATGGAGAAGGATGGAGCTCCTGTTGCCGCTTCCTTCTCCAGGCGGCTCTCATCTCCACGCTGCTGCCAGCTGCTGGACTTTTATTTGCCCATACTGGAGTTCGTTCAAGCGTAGAATGCATTTCCGGTGCAGGATTGCCTTCTGATTACATGCAACTATTCCAGCATGGAGCACACCTCTAGTTTGGAGGGGCACGTCCGATCAAGGCACCGCAGCATGCATTCCAACTAGGAACGCAAAAAAGACTATGGGGGTAATATGAAGGCCACCTGGACGAGGTAATACCCTATAAAATGATACAGAGTGGTGTGGTGTGCACAGTCTGAACCATGGAGGTTAGTCCGTCATGCTCAGAAGCACCAGTCAAGCAGTCCTTGGCCAGTGTATGTAAATCCCCATAGCATCTGTTTTAAGCTGGTTTCACATTTGTGTTTTTTAGCGCTGGAAAAAAACGCATATGTGCGCATGCGTTTTTTCCCCTATATTTAACATGGGTGCGCATACCTGCGCGCTGGCATGCGCACGTATGCGATTTTCATGCGCTGCGTTTTTTTGGGGTGTGCGTTGGTATTTTCCAGACGCAGCATGTTGCATTTTTTGGCCCTGCAAAAAAGCGCATGCGCACGTATGCGCACGTTTTGCGCTAAAAATGGCCATTATAGCCTATGGGTGCGCATATGTGCGCATTGGCATGCTTATGTATGCGTTTTTTTGCACAAGTGTTTTTTTTTTTTAACCATGGAATTTAGGG